>NW_020454871.1:3677588-3816780 GCF_003342845.1 Nothoprocta perdicaria
AGGCATTTTTACTAAATTTTGTTCAAGGCATTTTTACTAAATTTTGTTCAAGGCATTTTTACTAAATTTTGTTCAAGGCATTTTTACTAAATTTTTTTAAGAAATGTTCAAGTGCAGGAGAGTTGAGCAAAGTCTTTCTCATATGAATACATTAGAATGTGGAAAAGCTTGGGAAGCTGTCCTACAGGAGAACTGTAGGATGGGACTGTGGGACCTCTGCATTCAGAGCTGGGGCATCCTGGCACTGTGCCACACTGCTGAGCACTGGAATAGGCTCAATCTACTTGGGCTATCTGCTTAGATAGAGTCCCAGTCTGGAGCATCTGGTGGTCATTGYTTTTTGGTTTTTTTTATTGTTTTTTGTCTGAAACACAGGAAGCCACAAGTGAAGCTATATGGATAAAGGGGTGTGTGTGTGTGTGAGTGGGGAAGTAGGTGTCCAAACAAGTCTTGAGGCAACCAAAATAAATTCAGAAATATCAAACACTCTCCAAATTATTTTTGCAGAATAACAGGTTTTACTCTGCAGCATTGACTTCAAGCTTCCTGCTTATTCTTATTATAGCTCAAACCTTGTTAGCAAAATGAACAGGTGAACAGCTTTTAAGCCTACCTGCATCTGGCTTCTTGCAACATGCCAGGTTCATATTTGCTGTAATTTAATTTCAATATTGCTGTGCTGATTTACAGTAATAGAGAGCTTGGCCTAGATTTTTAAAGACTGACTAACAGAAAGGAGAAACAGCCTTTGAATACCTGTTGATGTTGTAATCTCTATTGAGTAATTTGAATCTTTGGGTAGATTCAAAAGAGTAGCAACTCAGTGARGGAACTAAATTACCCAAATGAAAGGGAGCCTGTTCCTCAGAAGTAATAATGTATTAAGACTGTTTAATGTCTGTCTGAAGTGGTTTTGAATCCCAGTGGCTTGATCTTATTTGAAATGGTATTGGATGCTGCACTTAATATACAGTGGGAAACAACCTTGAACTGGTGTTAGGAAATATTAAGTTGTACATTTGATCTTTTTTATGAACTCTCACAAGCACAGAGGAATTAATGGAGTTGAAATCATACTTTCATGAATAGCTCATATGAATGACTGGTGGTTTTTCTTTTATGAGAAGTTGTTTTTTTAGTGATTCTGCAAGATGCCCTTTCTCATCTTAGTTGAGGTTGTGAGTGGTTGCTGGTGGTAGCCCCTTTGCATGTCTACATGGACAACCCTCCATGTAYGAACATGTGTGGACAGATAGAGCATAACCTACTACAATATGGGTTGTCTTTGAAAGTCCTCGCTGTTATTGGGTAGGATGTTGATCTAAATGGATTTTGGCTTGACTCTTTTATATACGTGCTCTAGGTGACCCTGCGTGAGCAGGGGGGTTGGACTCTATGACYTCTGAGGTCCCTTCCAACCTTCGGCATTCTATGATTCTATACCAACTTCCATAATTCATTATGGTTATTTTTATTGTCTGCTCCTCCCCTCTCCCCAGTGCAAAACAAGGCTGAAATAGGCCAGTTCTACAAAAGAGCATTTAATAGTTGAGAAATGGGGGGCTGCATATCCATAATGATCAGATAGAAACCCAAAATTCAATGCTTTTCTAATAGAAGCAGAGCTGTACTTTGTTTTGCAAGGAAGGATGTTAATCTCGGTGAGATGTGAGCTATTTCTTTGCAGACTATGTACACTCTAGTATGTATTTAGAAAGCTTTACTATTATAATGTTTAATTTTATAATGTAATAATTAGTTGCTAATTTGAAGATTGTCATGTTTCCTGAAACATTGTTTTGTGTTGTGCAAACAAGAGGAGTAGCAGCTCACTTCATTGGCTTTGTTTGGGAGGCAGTATATGTGAATCTGTTTCCTTTTTTTTATGCTAATGGTGCAAATAAAGAACGGTGGAACAGCTAAGGCAAAAAGTTACGAAGCCAAGTTTGCTGAAATATTAAAGAAAAAAATATTGCTTTGTATATAAAATAACCTGACAGTCAAAATACTAGACAACGATGTGCTGGAGCCGCATGTTTTGATACCTTTCCACTATTATGATTTCTTTTCATTGCAAAAATGACAAGACAACTGTTTAAAACCTTCATGGCCAAAACATTTTTACAAAGCTTTTTTCCTTTTAGTTTTTAAACCATCATTTTGTCTTATTGGCAGAAAATCCTGCAGAAAATGGGATTTATTATTAAAAACTCCCACAGGAAATTTATTGCATACAAAAAATTTCAGTAGCTGTAGCTGATTCTACTTTGTTTTTATTGTAGCTGTGTTTATTRCAATACCAAACTTTAATCCTTCATGATCAGAAATGACCCTCAATTGCTATCATGTCCAGTGGCTTCATTAACAATGTTATTTCAATACACTTACCTCAGTTCATAGCTTCTGGCAACTTCCTTATGAACAAGCCAAAGATTGTCCTTCTCTGAGTAGAAGAGGAAAGATTTTGATTTACTTACTGTATTTTAGTTGTCAAGATGTCTACTTCTGATATGCTGGATCATATAACTTTATTGCACCATTGAAGCTTTCTCAGAACGTAACTTGTCTTTGTCATGTTGCATTTTCTGGTGCTGTTTTACTGAGATTGTCACTTAAAACAATTAGATTTCCCATAAGTTTGGTGCTTTCTTAACAAAGCTAAAATCTGACTTTTATTTAACACCGTTTTTAACTTAGCGCTGTTTGATGCTTATTTGTAGATTTTTACTGAAACAAATTAGAAACAAAGTTTCTTAGTAACCACCTTTTTTAACTTTTATCTAGCAGATAAAAGTAAGGAATGTTTGTTCTAGTGTGCCTGTGGCTTATCAATGCTGTTGTCAAGAAGCAGGCGCACATTCAGGCAGACTACAGGTGGTGTTGACATTTATGGATCCCATTTTCTCTAAATAGGCTGCTTTAGAATCAAGATTGCATTCAAAAGCTGCCTTTCAAAACAGTTTTACTTCTCTTTGAAGTGAGAATTCAGACCATTTGCATTTTTAACAGTTTGCACTTTAGAAAGAGGGTAGAAAACAGTCAGCACCCACMGCCCTTCCGTCAGGGATTAGGTAACTGAAATGGGAGGCATTCTCAGCTCTGTGTAATTAGCTCTCCTATAAAAATTTGTTCCRAAAATGTGTTTTAGAGGGCATTAACTTCAACCAGTTCTTTCCCAAAATCGGGACCTCACTTCCATACTCTACTTTTCTGGATTTGGGAAGATTATTACATATGAAGGGTGGCATTGCTTTAAAAAATATTTTTAGTGAAAATTATTACCTGTCGAAACAGATAAGACTTTTCTCCACAATTCTGCAGGTCTCGTTTTCCTGCCAATCATCAATRTACAGCTTTGCTTTTACCAGGAGCCTTTGCAACAGGTCCCTGGATCTCCTGCCCTGACCCACTTATTTGCTGGTGAGATGATGGGGAAATGAAGCAGGACAAGGAAAATCACTATATTAGCACTATTAACAGTGTGTTTATTATTGAATCCTTTAATAAAGGTAAAGAGAGGTTCTAGCTTAGATATGCAGTTTAAGTTTTGCTAGATTCTGTAAGTAAGAGGAACTTTCAAGCACAGACTTTTTTCTTTAAATGTAAACTTATTGTTCAGGTGCAGCACAACTATCGTAGTAAGCGAATGCCCTGTACAACTCAGAAACCTTTAAGCACAAGGCACATAATATGTATTTCAGTAAAGGTAACAATTTACTGTGAATTAGCTGCCCTGCAGTAACCGCCAGGTGCATGTTATTTGGTGGAAAATGTGAGAAAATTGAAGATGAATTATCTGTTCTTGCATGTTCCTTTAAGAACTGGTAAGGTAATATAATTACAGTGAAGTTTGAATGTTTGAAATGGCAGTGCAGGTGAAAGATGGATGTTTTTATTTTTTTAGCTGTGTTATAAATATTCTGGATGTTATTCCTTTGTTTTACTGGAGATGCATCACTGCATGGAACTGATGTCAGAAGATCCACACCATAAATCCATACAGTAAAGAAAGGGACTTTATAGTCATAATCTGTTGCGCCTTTTCTTTCCTCTCAGCCAGAATGACTATCCCTGCTTTTTTCTCTCTACATTGGTTAAAAGAAACAGGTTTGGTTTAAAAACCAGGGCACTGAACATGATGTCCTGTAAGTGATCYGGTAGAAAATGTTGTTTTGGCCTTACCCATTATCTTTATGTTGTTATATCTCTGCCTAAAAGACATCTCTTCTGACTGAGCTAGATGTGTGTTATTTCAGCACCCCTTTTGAGGCATGTTAATTTAGAGAATGTGTGAGACATTTTTAATACCTGTGTTTTTTTTTTTAAATTTGTTAGTTATAAGAACTCTAACAGTAGGATGGGTTTTCTCCACTGTATTAAAAATTGTATTTGGGCTAGAGTAGTTTGATCTGAGAAGCTTTCAGCCCCACTGGTCTTTATTACTTTGGTGGTGAGTTTTAAAGGCTTAGTGTGAAGCAKCATCTAGAGGATTGCTGAGGTGGTTTCCTATAGGATATCATGACTTGTAAGCTCTGTCTGTTTGCGGTAAATCACATGAAAGCAAATGAGCAAGACAAAACTCTACTACAGAGTTATCACATGCCTTATGCAGTATCAGATTGTATTTTCTTTAATAAATTACATGTTTGCAAATAAGAGAAATCTCCCAAGGTTTAAGTATATGTTTTTCTTCGTTGGGCAAACTAAGGCACGAACTAATTAATTAGTTGTTCCAGGTCAGCTCGCTTATGCAAGAAGTATAATCAGAACTCCCAAGTGCCCACTATCCAGCATAACTCAGTAAACAGACTCTTTGATTCTTTGCTAAAACTATACCATGTGTTTTTTGTGAGGAAAAGTGAAATAAGAATTTTTCAGGAAGCTATTTCAGTTCTGGCTCATGTTTAATGTTGAAATCTAAAGTGAATGCTTGATTGTTTTTCTTCCTTTTTCTTTCTTTGCACATGGACTGAAATGGGATAATCAGACTTCATTTTGCAGGAGAGGCTCTTAACCTTTGTGTGATACTTGAACTATCYGGGAAATAATTATCTGCACTAGTACCCCAACATTATGACTTTGTAACTTGAACTGACCTTGCAAAACAGTAAGATAGAGCAAAGCGGAGAATGCTGGGGAATGTTATCCCTCAACTTCAGACAGAAATTTTTGGATGTAAAAGATCAGTAACATGTAAGTTGCAAAGTAGGTGGTTCACGTATTGCACTGCAACTTGTTTGGGCCAAARTAACACACATTACATGGAAAAAATCTAGAAATTATTGTTAGTTTAACTGAAATCTTAACAGTCTGATCAAAGAACTATTAATCTGATTACAGTGGTATGAACACAGTTAAAGTCTATTCATTAAAATAGTTACAAACTTTGCAAGGTCTGTTTCTTTAGTGGTTTGCTCCATACTTAAAATGCTCTTGTGCATTTGTGAAGATGGGTAGATTGAGCAGCAGGTGGGGGTAGGCAGGCAATAGGGTGTCAAGAGCTGTATCTTGGTGCATAACAGCAGGATACGACAGTGGGGCTGTCACTCTTGGATCTACCTAAGGTCAGTTTGGTTTGTTGTTTTTATACTGCAGTTTTACAGACTTTGTTCTTTTGACTGGAARTGGAAGGTAGACTTGAATTTTTACATATATTTTGCTTTACATATGTTGAATAATTGATCTTCATGCACTTATGAAGAGGGAAAATACAAATTAAAGGTTGCATTGCCTTGCTTGGTAATT
Source organism: Nothoprocta perdicaria (assembly GCF_003342845.1). Taxonomy (NCBI): domain Eukaryota; kingdom Metazoa; phylum Chordata; class Aves; order Tinamiformes; family Tinamidae; genus Nothoprocta; species Nothoprocta perdicaria. The sequence goes on from NW_020454871.1 coordinate 3,683,334, forward strand.
GTTCCATGGTGAGTTGCTTCATCTTTGGCCTTCTCACCCTGTCTTYCCCTTTGTGCCCTCAGCTGTTATCCTGTGACTGAGATATCCCTTTATGCTGCATTATTATCCTAGGGTCACAGGCAGTTTGTTCTGCCCAGAGTAACTATTCATTGTTATTATCACAAATATATATTAAACATAGATGTTAAACCATACAGTCCTACAAAGTTAAAAGCCTAAAATAAACCATTTTGTGGGAGAGGAAACAAAGTTTACAGGCTTAACTCGCAGCCTGTAGTCCATTGGGAGGAATGGCCACACTAAATATGTGRGGCTACAAGACTGCAAGGCTTGGTCATTATGTCCATATTATGACAGCTGAGAATTCTTGTGTTGATTTAAATGAAGCCAGTAGTTTTCTTCTATCAAGATAGCATTCAGCAACAAATAAATAGAAAACGAATGTTAAAAGAAAATATTTCCAAAGGTACTAAGGCRAGTGCTTAGAAGTACTTTTAATGATGTCTTTTTATAGGTATTGCTGGGCAAAAGCCTTGGACCCTGTTTATTAATGGGTCTCTCAGCATGGCCCAAGTGCCTTTATTCCTATATATTAAAGACTTGCTCTTCKGGGGTGACCCATCCAAATATTATCCAAAACATGGAAGATACACTTGCACAACTGCACTTTCTGCTAAAATTCTGTATGGTTATCAAAAGGCAAAACAACCAGATCCTTACCAGAACTTTAAGGAATTCATACATGGGGGAAAGGATTTTTCCATAACTTATGCTTTTGTTGTATGCAGATGTACCCTCATTACCTGTAACCCAAGTCAGCCCCAGCCTATCTTAAAAGATCTTAGGCTCTCTAAAGAAAGGGGCATATTTTCATTAATTTCAAGATGATTAGGTCATTGCAATTGTTTCCAATATTTTTCCCAATGTCTCTTTCAATCAATTTTTAATATTTTTTCACAGGCTTCTGGATTCTTCTCTGTACTCATTCTAAGATACTGTTTTCAATAGCACGGTAGCCAAATGTGCTKCTTATTTATATTTCTCCTAATTGGATCTTTTATAAAATACAAAGAATCAAGGATATATTATGCTATCTTAAAAGACTTCAACAAATGCATGAAACTTTCATTAATTCTTGAGATACATGTTTAAACACGTTCAAAAAAAATCTTACAAGGCATCATTGGGAAAAGGCACAATTGGGGCAATTAATAAGATTGGTGCCCAGAAGGAGAGCAGTGATGATAGCACTTTATTTTGTACCTCAGGCTGAAGTTCATTTGGCATCAATCGATCAGACCTGTGGTAGGGACCTCACCYCAGTCAGGTGTCCCTATTAGGGATTTAAAGTCAGCAGTTTAACACTTCTAGGTGTCATATGATCAAGTGATTGAAATAAGGTGCCCTTAATTAGGTCTTACAAGGCTCCTTACACAGCCAATGGAAAGAGTAAAGTGCTCTAAAAATAAGTTTTACAGGGACAAAAAAAAGTAGTAGTTGAGGGTCTCTCTAATTTGACAATAGGAAATTTCAATGAAAAGTGAACCTTAGATTGGAGGAAAGAAGTGGAAAAATCATCTCCTGAGCAGTGCAGCTTGCTGTTTTAGAACTTCAGGGGTCTGAAGAGTTCATGCCTGTGCTCTCCGGGATTCTTTTCATCCACAAAACTTGTGTGTTTTCACTAACTGTAGATGTCTAAAAGCCCAATTTATCATCAGAAACCAAGTTTCTTGCTGTTCAGCTGTAGTTGGTAGTTGATTTTATTTGTATTGTAGTTTGAATTCTAATAGAAATAAAAGTCTTGCTGTTCTTTTTCTGTTCTAAATCCAAGACCTGCATTTGCAATGATGCCCAAAACCTTCAAATTCATAATAAATGAGGATGATCTGACCTGAGAAGCGATGCATGTTTTCCTCTGTATTTTACAGGTATTCTTTTGTGTATAGATTTTAGCATCACCTGCAAGCAACGAATAACTTACTCTATTGGCTTCTACCCTTTCTTCTATCCTCATGGACATGAGGGAAGGCACTTTTTTCAACCTGATGTATTTTTACTTTATTGTTCGTGATTCAATCTTCTGCCATGGATTGTTTCTATATACTTTGAATCAAGATGCTAGTGAAAGGCTTTCACTTGTAACAAGATTGCAGTTTTCACTGGATGTATTTGTTTAATGCTTTCAAAGGAGAYCTGTTAAAAATAGTTTTTTTAGTATATTAATTTCTAGGAAACAGTTGTTTTAATTCTAAAACACATCTTTAATGGTGCTGCTAGAAATTAATATAAAGTAATATAACTTTACCTTCTAATACTAATATCATAGGAAACATCTAAGTACGGATTGTTTTACCACAGCTATCCTTGCTCCTATCTAGTAGGGAGGAAAGATGCATTTGTTTTTAAAGAACACTTTCTTTCAAATCTCCAACTCTGTAGACTGATTTCAAGATGGAAATTTTAGACCCTTACTAGAGTTAAACAGTAATGTTGTTGAACACTTAAGTGGTTTTTTTTTCTAACTAGCAAACAGAAATGTTTGCTTAAAAATACTTTAAAGATCCTTTTTTAAAAAAATATAAATATCCCACTGATAACTTCTTTTTTTCTTTCCCCTTTTTCACTGATGACTTTCGAAAGAGAAAAATAGAATTAATACTTTTCTCATGTTGAAGATAATTTGCTTTTAAAAATAATAACCTAAAAATCCAAATATCAGGATTCAGAGATCTTTCTTACCACCTACATATACTGTTTTAATTATAACAAAAGATGGATTTAAAAGCAGATTGCTTGGTTGCCTAGAGAATTCTGTTAAGGATATTCCCTGATGTGAAGATACATATGTGTTTTTAATCTTAAATTTATTTTTTTCTTTAGAAAATATGTCTGTATCAGTCCCAGTCTGGGAGTTATGATGGACTCTTTCCTCTCCTGCTTGGAATTTTATAAAAATTCCCTGCTGTAGAGGAAACAGCTTTTGAGAGTTAAAATATAGTTAGTTTTCTATTTGTGCCTTATTTCAGCATTATGTTAAGCACACTTCAGTGCAGTCTGCTGAAATTGGGCTTTTTATGAATTTTATTTTCTGCTGTTGAATCAATCCCTTCATGTGAAAAGAAGGAAAAGCTTGATCAAAACTAAAAGAAAACCTCACTATTTATGAAGTTCTTAATGAAAAACTATTGTGTATCTCAATTGCTATACTGAGTCTTAGTGTGAAAGAACTATGAACTGTTGGCCTTAGTTTCATTTTCTTATTATTTCGTCTATCAATCTAAATAGATTTGATGCTGCACTCTGCAGGAATCTGTGTGTTTAGGTACTGGCTTTTGGTCATTTTTGTAATGTCCTTTTCTTACAATAGCTTACTGGAGTGATGAAGCTGTGAATGCTGAGAGACTTTTAATACAAGGGAACTTCATATTGCATTCGCACTGTGGTTGGTGATTTATKATAAGAGACTTGCTATGCTGGGTGTTCTTTTTCTTTATTCAGCTTTATATTTCAGCTTGGATGGCCTACACATTTTCCTATAGGAAAATATCTTTTTCTATATCTTTTGAACCTGGATATAAATCTTGGTGACAGTCTTGGTAGAGAGAAATGTTTCTTTCTCAGACTCTCATGCCTGTTTAAATGTGYGCAGTGTAAAAGTCCTGGAATGGAATTTTTATCTTGGATTTTATGAAATCAAAGAGTAAATCCATATTAAAGAAGAGAATTTTAAAATGTTGGAAAGCCGTGTTACAAGATCCTTGTGTTCTATGTCTACATGTGGTGGGTTTTTTTTAAAACAAAAAAAGTGGGGAAGCAGGCATTGTATGTGAGACAATAAACCAAACATTTAGATTCTCTCAATCTTCTCAGGCAAATACAACACGTCTTCTGAAGATTAATAATGTTATATTAAAATGGTAACCAAACTGTATGTACCTACCTTACAGTTCAAGCATCTYCTCCCCCTGTGCAAGGCACCTCTTCCAAGCAGTATGGAGTCACAGTTGCACTTTATTCAGTGGATATTGTAAGATATAGAGTAATACTTTATTATTATATATCAGCTATGCAGGATGTARGAGCATACAATGAGTTTTTGGTTCCCATTTTGCTGTATACTTTGTTCATAGCTTATTGTTCAAAAAATCTTGTGTGTGGAATCCTTAAAAAGACCTTTTTTTCTTTAGAAATTACATTGAGGAGACGGGCACCGTGAAGGGTTCAGACTTTAATTAAATTGTTTGTTTTTACCAATTTGTCTTAACTATGGGGGAAATATGAACTGAGATTAGTGTTGCATGAAAAGAGAAATCCATCTTTTGAGTTGCTAGACTTTCTAGGAGTTAAATCTTTCCTAACATTAATCTGGCTGTTCATGCTCAAGCTAATTATTCACTTGTCCATAGTGCTCAGATTCTATGAAGCAGATGTGATGGACTGCAGCTACTCGATGTGGATAGGGACAGCAACAAAATGTGCATTTCAAAGTAGTTCTCAGGATGATTATGATTTATTGCAGTACTGGCCAAAGCATGAGAGGTTCTTTGGAAGTCCCAAAGAAGGTGCAATTCATATTCCAAAGGATATGTAGCAAGTTGGGTGTGGGAAGGGCAGAGATATTCAACTAGAAATGTTCTATTGAATTTGGGGGATGTGAAGAACTGTCTACAGCTCAGTCTCACATGTATGCTGGTATCACTTGATTGTTTGTGAAGACAGAGATGGCCCCATTCAAGCTCTGTGCTGAGGCTGCTCCTAGTAACTGCTGATGCAGATGATTCTAAAAAATAAAACAACTTTCTTCCACTTTCCTTCTCCCTGCCTGTCGTTATGCCCTCTTTCCCCCTCCACCTCTTAAAAAAAAAAAAAAAAAAAATCAGCTTTTTTGTAAACCCTTAAATGTTCCAAGAAGTATTTGATACATACAATGATTGGCTCTTTATGTTAAGAGTTTGGGGTAACTTTGTCTCTAATATGAATTCCAGGAGAAAGAAGAGCCAAAGACACTTGACTAAGGTAGGGAAAATATAACTTGAATAAGTGAAGTAAAGATGKTTTTGCTAGGAAAGTACAATAGTAAAGCAATATCAGACTCGTGACTGTACTATGCYGGAATTAAACACACTTCTAAGCAAGACTAAACAAGAATTAGAGAAARGTGAATTTACAGTGCAGAGTTTTTCATTCTTCTGAATCAAGATTTCTCTGTTGGTGTCTATGACAGATTGGGAAGGCTTAAGGCATCGGCAAAGCAATGGTTCTGGAAAGACTTTGCACAYGCTGTTTCAGTAAAAACATTTATCATGGATATATTTTTGTTCTTCAKAAGTCAAAGCTCAGGATATCTGCAGGTCACATTGCCAATATCCTGCTAGATTAGTATCTGTGTCAACTGATGATAGTCTCATAAGATAGGTGTTGGTATCACAATAAGCACAGCTGTGACTCGTCTGTGGGGCTATTTTCTATTGTGTTGCTGAAGAAACGTAATTAGAAAGCAAAAGACAAGATTCCAGCAGTACTGACTGAAGATCATCTGCAGAGCTTCTGTGATAAGAGAAATGCAGGACAAGAAAGAATTTTGTGTCTCTTGGTAACATTATTGGAACCGTGCTTCAAGGGCGGGATTGAAATCATCCTTGCAGAGGGGAGCAGACACAGGTCGCTGGATAGGAGGCAGCCTCATAAGAGTGACAAAGATGTATCTTAGATATTACAAATGTAAGTGAGGTCTGGAAGTGTTAAAGTGTCCGTGCGGTGCATGCAAACCTGTGGTTCTGCTGTTTTGCTGTTAATTTTGCAGACTTTTAGTGCCTCCTGTTCAGAACAGTAGATTCCACTACAGCACAGTAGACAGATCTACATTTCAAGAGTTTCTTTGATGTAAATGTTATCATGTCTTAGTACTGCCCTAGTAAAGCAAGTTTCTACATTAATTTCACTTCTTAAGTGTCACATTTTCATGATAGAGCTAAGTTATTTTTGAAGCAGCTCATTCACTTTCTTAGGCATTAGTCTGAGAATCCATCTCCTCCAATGTGTTTGTGGAGAAATACCAATTAAGATGTGTTATTTTCCATTTTGTCATAAACTACACTTTTTTGCTTTTAGGTCCAGGCTTTCTACAACTGCCTACAAGATTTCAATTTGAAGTCATTAAATGGATGCAAAAGAGTAGACAGAGGTTGTYTTCCATAATGCAAAATATTAATCTAGAGAGCAGCGAGACAGAATTTAAGAAAGGAACAATTAACGTAGACTAAATATATCTAAAGTGTAAATTTCAGCAAAGGTAGAACTGTTTCCAAAAGTAAACGATAAAAGYCTCATCTCATTATAGCTGAACTAAACAGGCCGAAGCATTGTAATAATAACTTCTGCCTAGTCCTGACAGACGCAGTATAGGCATGATAGGTCTTTGATGTTTTAGACTTCTCTGATTCCAGAAATATATTCATAAAGTTAAATCTGTTTTCTTGAAATGGTAAGGTTTTGGAGAGTAGACACCTATGTTTGTTTTAAAATTGGCTAGCATATATTAAATAGCAYTGGAAAGAATATCTGAAAGGAATGATTTGAATCAATCACCTTATCGCATCGYGTATATGCATTAATGGCCTAGTTAAATATGACAGCTTCCATAAATGTTCATATTATTTGAATGTTAATTATTTGAATGTTAATTGTTTCATTTGTTTGAATGGATACCTTTCAGTTTACGTTAATGGGGAGAGTGACCTCCTGCTGTCATTAAAACAAGTAGGCAAAGGATGCCTGGATGTGAGGTACCTTCCAGACATTTAGAAAGAAATGTTGAACCTGTATTTTGTATTTTACTGTAGGAATAAGACATAGGATGGGGGAAAATCTACAGTATTTCTATGTTTGAGTGTGACTGACACTACATTCCATAGGCTATGGTATATTAAACTAAAATATTTTATTATTTCTGTAGTGATTTTGGAGAAAAAGACTAGAATTAAATTTGTCAAGGCTTAGAGATGTTAATATTCTTGTTCAACTACACAAGTATATGCTTTTTAATTTGATAAGGCTAAGGTACATTGACATTAATACAATACTGCTGTTATTGAATTTACTTGGATTTGAAACTCCATATTCTCTTACTTGAACTAGTATTTGTAAGGAGCTGCTTTGTAGAGAAAAGGATACAAGTGACTTTTATATTCCTTTTGTTCAGCTGAGCAGACCKGAGGCATAAGCAGCATTAAGGTTGTTAGAGGTGTGAGTATAGGTTATGTTACTTAAAACAAGAATGTGTATCTATATGTCRTGGTGGAAATGCAAGAGTGTTTTGCTGGTTTATAGAGGAGGTTATCATGCAAGCAAAAGCTATGCGTGAATTATGAAATATGAGTTACAGAATCTTTAAATAGTTGGGAAGTAAAGAATGTTTTTAACAGAAAGGGGTGTGTGTGGGGGGGGGRAGTGATTGGTGTCTCTAAAATGYAAATTGGATCATCTTGAGTTCTGAGTAGCTCTTGCTTTCCTTACAGAAATTTCACCTACATAGGAAAATACTTGAAGAAATCATTAGGATACTGCAGAGAAAAAACTGGAACAATTCAAAATGACAAAATACCATTAAAAAGAAAAGCATCACAGTGCTATCTTGCTTTAAAATTAGACAAGGGGTTTCTGTGGCTAAATTATTAATATATTGTTTATGGCTTACAAAGGAAACAGCATCAGTATTTGGATAGTTAAGAATCTTTGTTCTCTTCTTTTTAGCATGTGCAAAGTCAAGATGAACTTGGAGCTATCAAATTAAGTCTTGATTTTTTTTCCAGCTTTACTTAAAGTCTAAGTTTTAAAATCATTTATCCTGAAAATTAGACTTGTTTCTTTTAGAACTGTGTAATACCTATTGAACTCAGTTCTGTCCTTTTTGCTTTCATGTTATTAAAAGTGATTTTTCATACATCCAGTCGTATTAGTTGTTCTGGTGTTTGTATTGCTTTCAGAAAAAGGCATTTTGAACTAGTGCAATATACCTCATATTTTAGCTGTTATCACTCTGGGTCCATACCTATCTATCCACACTGTGTTTGAGACTCTGAACTCTTTGAAATGCAAACCTATAACTTCATGAGTCCTGTGTGAATGTGACTCCTTCGTGCCCTTCCTCCTTGAAAGTGCATGTGGTCATTGATAACTCCAGGTCCCTTCACTGCAATAGCCTGTTTGGCTGTTCAGAGACCCCTGRGCTGCAGCTATGTTAACAGTTAGAAAGGGCCAGCACTTGGCCTGCACTTGAGGGCAAGGGGCCTGCTACAGCTCAGCTTGGGCCATGTTGGTGCCTGCCCACACTGGACTGGTGCCTGTGTCCTCTCGGATGCAGCTCTGGCCTCTCTGCTCCCAGGTGCTGCCCAGAAGGACACTGGAAGCTTCATTTTAGTTTCCTGGAACYGTTTCAGGCCTAGGGGCTGTCAGTAGTTGCCAGGCTTTTAGGGAAGGAAGGGAAGAAGTTAAACCTGCTGGGTCCTCTGTCCAGCTGATGCTGATGTGGTGGTGATRGATCTCTTAGAGTATTCTGATCCTGAGATGGTGAATGTGCTAAAAATATGTAAAGTGGGTACAGGTTCAAAAGGAGTGCAGCTTTGAGATCAACAGTTATTAATTTAGCAAAATGMATCCATTGGAGGTAATAGTGCTTTTTTGTTTTCCTTCATTTTTGAAAATGATGTTCTGTACCCCTACTTGAAATTCAAATCTCATGTCATTTTTTTGTGATTAGCATAGTTTCTTATGCTCACCCAGGGAACAAGTGTAATAAAGGAAAACTYGAAACAAACAAACAGAACCCCTGAGATGGAGAGCTTTGCATATTCCTTACCTTTGTTTTTTAGGACAAGGGAGCAGGGAAGGTTAAACAACATGGTTCTCTGCCTCCGAGCTCTGCTCACCTGCCAGGCCGAGGTGCTTTGCAAAGCTGACGTGAACCCTGCATGAGTGGCAGGAGAGCAAGAGGCTCTGGTTGTTGATCTTTCTTCTTTCTCTTTTTTTTTCTTCTCTCCTATCTTATACCGATCTTGTTTGCAGGATAAACAGAGAACTTGGATTTTTAGGACTCCTAGGAACACTATAGACAAATCTGCAAAGAGCATTTGTACTTTCTTTTCCTGAATTGGCTGTAAAAAGCTGTTCTGAGATCCCATAGGGCCCATGCGATGTATTATAAATTGCTTGACTAAAAGAAGTGTATGCTATTCATGTATTCTGCCCAAGGCTATGCTATTAAAATGAAATGTTTTGTGATCACTATTTCATGTTGTTGTTCCTTAATTTTTATTAATAAATATAGGTATGCAGATACTTGCATATTTTTCTGTTAGTCTCTTCCTGCTTTGGTTTTGGAATAATTGGCGAACTAGTGAAAATATATGCATTGTATCCACAGAAGAGTGAAAAAAGGACTGGAATATGAAGATGCTTAATATTGATAATAAATTATGTAGAAAAATATTTTTAGGCATACTAATTTCAACAGTTCAAGTTGTAGGGAGTATTTTCTCCAGTTCAAGTAGGTATCCTGGTAAGATCTCAGCTAAGAGCGACGTGGACCACTGCTGTTCTTCCAGTCTGGTGTTTATTTCTCCTCAGTCTTAGTCTCGCCCTTCCTCACACTGCATGGTACTTTTCTATTCAGTTGGATTCCTTGCAGAGTAAGATGGGAAGGGTTKCAAAGGTGGCGATACTCAGCTTTTGGTTATCAATGAGAGTTTTTACTTTGTTTTTTTTTTTCCTTCTCTTGTGTATAGTTTCTAAGACTTCCCTATAGTGGACAGTTATGTTCCTCARTTTTATATTTCTGTCACTGATGACCTCTGTATTTTCCATAGTGACGCTTTATCACCACTTGACAGGACAGCCGTTTAATTTGTGAGCCCTCTAACTACAGGCTGTGTGCAGAGTACGTTTTTAGAGCAGTGTGTGATAAAGTAACTGATAATAAAAGAACCTTGTATCTAGATCAGAAAAAAAAAAAAGAGAAAAGAAAACTGTTAGAGCTCTCATATGAAAGAGGTTAATGGATTCCAAGGAAGAAATGGAGTGTGTTGTCATTCAATCGTACTGAGGTTTGATTTCTTTTATCAGGCTGAGTAATGACTGCAGGCACTTGCCCTTTTCGTATCATTATAATTTGCAATAAAATGAAATGCTGAGGACTTGCCACATTAACTGAGGAATAGTAGTTGGCCATTTGCTTGCAGAGATTCATGGCCTGTTCTCTCGGTGCTTATTTCAGAATCCATAAAGAAATACAAAAGAATGGSTTTACTTATTGTTGAGAAGATCAAGCAGCATAGGGAAAGTAGAGATCAAGTATGTGGAAAGTAGAGAATCAACTTGTTCATACATGCAGTCATATGCTCCACTTCTCTTTCTGCATATATCAGAAACATCTGAGGTACTTGAGACAAGCTCCTCTGAGTGAAGGATAAGTAGGAAGCGTCATGTAGTTGCATCCTAAAAAATGACTGAGAATAGCTCGCATGAAAGATGAAAGACCTCTCCTTCCTAAACTAAACGAACTTCGTGAAATCCAAGCTTTCAAAGTTAAGCTCCTGAATTCTGACTTGACCTCCTTAGCTGACCATTTTTCAAGAAAACAGAACATCCTGTGACTCTTACAAGAACTGGAATAATTACAGAAATGGAAAATCGGATGTTCAACTCTTGGTCTGTGATTGTTCTGGAGGTAAMTGGACATGTTCTGAAATGTTAAAAAAAAAAAAAAAATAAATCCCCTCTTCCTAAAAGTAACCTAAGTCCTCTGTGACTTTTGTCCCTAGAGATTGTAACTTAATTACTCTGGATTTTTAGGCCTTTTTCTGGCAAAACAATTCCTTTGTGTGGAATGAAGCGTACTGCTGTTTTATTCATGCTAATACAGTTTAGAAATCCCTAAAGAAGGGAGTGAAACAAACATGAATGTTCCAATCCAGCTTAATGCTTTTGTCCATAGATTAGTGATAGAAAACTTTTGCTTTGAAGTTATTCAATACCTAGAGTAAATGACTTAGAACTGAATTTCTTATGGAAAATATCACCTTGAGTAAAKGTTAGAGAAATACATAGGCAATATTTACAGCAAACTATTTTTTTCCTGAGCTTTTATATACAATTTACACTTTATTAAATTAAAAGACAAGCAATTCTACCACATCTTTCTAGCAGTAGCGCAATACTGTCACTCTGACAGGATATCAGACTATTGTCCGCATTTACAGGTACTTAGTGTTTAAAACGATATACATAATATTGCTTACCGCCGTACACTTTATATATTGTTCCTGTCAAGATAAAGCTAATGCGTGCATTAGGTTTACTTGCAATTCCCTTTTTGTATTCTGAAAATTGTGGTTGCCTTTTCAGAGGAGCTGTCTTTTTACATTTTCTAGTTGACGAGTTGAATTACAATGCTTATGTCAGATTGTATCAGTCCTATGAGAGAAGTGAACGATGCACCTTCAAGAAAGGAAGCAATTAGATGCCCTTTTTTTCTACAGTGAGGTTTTGAGTTGTGTGTGTTCTTTTCCCTTTTTTTATCTTAAGTTATAGCCTAGTTGCAGAGGGTGTGTGTGTTTGCTAGGAAGAGGGGAGGAATCTACAAAGTGGCTGTGAGCAAAATGCTGACAAGGAAACTGCCACGAATGTGATCTCCTCATAAGAGGACAGGTCCTGGTGGGGTTTTTTAATTCCTTCTCAGACTGAGGAACTTGGAGCTAGTCATTCTAGTTCTCCTCTTAATTGCTTGTGATTATTCTAGGTATGAGTTACTTGAGGAAAAATAAGCTATAGAATAGGCCCCAGAAAGAAAGCTTAATATATCAAAGAATCTTCAGCAGTCGTTCTACTCGGAATGGCAGCAAGCAGCCACTGCATTGACAGGCCCCAGCGAAGATTAGCATCCAGTCGTGCTAGGCACAGTGCCGTCATTCAGTGAGAGTCAGACTTCTGTTCCCAAAATTCACAATTTGAAAATAAGCATCAAAAAACTTAGGCAAACGGCTTAGTGAAAAAGAACTGGCACTAAAACTCCAAAACGGCAGTCAAGTGCTCTTTCTCTAAATACTGGAAGACGGATAAAACTTTTGGTTTTGTTAGCTTAACTTTATGGATGTGTTGCAAGAATATGCCTGCAAGTGGATATTCTTTGTCAAGGCTATTCCAGTGACAGCACTGTAGACATGTCAAGCTTACTATTAGTGTTATTTCACAGTTGAAATACTGGTTGAATTTTTAAATATCCTGTTTCTGTTGAATGGTACTTCTTTTTTTTTTTTAAATTGGGATGTCTGAAGGCATAATATATGGATCTACATTGCAAATGTATATATGAGTAAGGAGAATGAGTATAAATGTCAGATGCAAAGTACTATGTTTAGTGCATGTTTAGTACAGTTTAGTCTTGGCAGCTGACCAGCTCTCATTTTCCAGTTTCTTGCTATAACATCATATATCTGTTGTGGCAGAAGCTTGAAATATTTACTGCTGCAGTACATAAGTACAAATGCTGAATTTTGTCGGATGATTTGGATAACAGTGGGAAGTTGTTAGCATCAAAGCAAATATTTGATAACTTCAATGAACTCATCTATCTAAATTTTACTTAGGGCAAAGTGTCGATAATTTTGTCAGGGTGAATTTTGGTCTTTTGGAGTTATTGGAATCTAAAAGCATTATGGTAAATGCTTACAAATAGTAATACCACAATATAAATGCTTTTCTTTAAATCAAACTCTATTTCTCTTTATTGTTCCTCTGACTAACCAAGGTATTTAAGATTATCTGAAATTCAAGAGGGGAAAAATAAGTAGTGTGTTCCCAGACTTCCAATATCAGTATGGTCGGTCCTCTATCCTGCCACTATGTTGTTTTTGTTTTTTTTTTTTTTAGCGTATATTGCATTTTGTTACTTCTGAATCTGTCTTGGATTTACGATGTAGTGAATCTGGAAGAGAAATAGGCAGAATCCTGCCCTGTGGTTCATGCCTGCTGTCACGGTGGCAGAACTGACAGGTCTGGCCTTACCTGCAGACACGGTGCCTCTGCTCAGCTTGACTCTGTTCTGCTGACAGCTTGGAGCAGGTCTGCCTTTCAGTTAGGGCAGGGGGGAGCTGCATTTGGAGACAGGATATACAAGAATACTCATAAATAAGGCTTGCTGCTTTTTACAAGGGGTTAGAGAAATACAAAAGCAGTTTTGGAAAGGGGAAAATGCATTGTGCTGTAGCAGAGTAGGCATATTAAATGTATTAGGAGGATGAACTCTCTGCTCATCTTGTGTGACTGGTAGAATGTAGGGTGTGAGTAGTGGGAGAAATCCCACTTTAACTGGGAGTGGAAAAGCTGACTGGAGCAAGAAAGCACTTAAGGAGTGGTCCAGATTAGTGAGTAAAGCACTGAATTTGATGCATGCTGCCCCTGTACCCACTGTCCTGAATACCTGTGATTATTATCCTAAGATTTTCTTAACAAAGTGAGAACTTTGAGAATTTACTTTTGCTGAGGTCACTTGCCAAAAAACAGGAGGGGAATCTTATTGATTAGACAATTTATAGAAATTGTAAGCYAATATTAAATGTCTAGATACTTTTAGATATAATATGGATTTCTTAGTTTTTGTCCAATCTTTCCCCCAGGTTAAACAGATGAAAAGAATAACTTTTCCTAATCGCCATGATGCTGAGAGGGTAATTTGTGTCATGAGAAACATGTTGTGTTGATAGKAACTGCATCCTGTAATGGCTGCTAGCAAGGTAAAAGAAATGGTTATTGCTGTTATTTGCAAGGTAAAGTGATTTATTGAAAGAGATGTTCACTGAGCTATTTCATCAAAAGGAGTGAACCTGACCAGACCCAGAGATCTGATCAGAGTGGCCTATTGACAAGAATCAATACACTGAAGATTCATCGCATCATGATTCCATTAACACTTAAAAAGTCAAGGGTGAAAAAAAAAAATCCAATTTCTGATGTAAGCTGCAGAAGGATTTTGCTAAAGGAACAAGTGCAAGATGATTTCTACAGGACAATGGGGAGAGTAGGGATATTTTTCAGAAAGATGTATGACTTAGCTTAAACTAAATAGGTATAGGAATCAGATATTTCTATACTTTTGCAAAGTGCTCAAAGATCTTGCTATGCTTACCCATAAAGAGCATAGGATATTTTTGAAGACTCTGTCTTCAGAATAAAGGTGCTGATGTTCCCTAACCTGGTTACTTGGTAATATTTCAATATTCCCATGTGAATTGGCTCTAGAAAGTAGTTACAGAGATTGCAGAAAAGAGTATTGATTTTAGTTATACGTTAGTGAGATATATCAGGAGAATTTTTCACTGAATAACATGATCGTAGTCCAGATTTAACCAAGTTTCCAGTTCTGGTGGGTTGCCTTGTCCTTAGGTATGGAATTTTTTGGCTTTATTCCTGACCAACACACATCTCTTCATCTCACTTTTCTTGCTAAGCTGCTTTAACAATCTTTAGCAATCTTTACAGACAGCTTTGACAATTTGTGCTTGCATTTTGAGGTTCTTGGGTGAAACTTTATAAATGTATTTTTAAGTCAAGTGCTTTTAGCAGGGTCAGTTGGATGCTGTTCACGGTTACCAACTTTGCTATTCTCCCCTCTTGGTCTCCCTCACAATACACATTTTTTCCTTCTGTAGTAAGAAAATGACTATTTTCAATATCACCATCTATAACAAACAACAGGTGTTGTGGGTGTTTCCAGGTTTATCCTTGCCAAGAGGAAAGTGCATAATCCAACACTGAACTGCAGGGAGAGCCATTTCTGTCTTTAGCAAAGTGGAGCCTTGGCTCTCRTACGGAATTTTGGCAAACTTTGCTCTGTTAAGCACAAATGGGATTTTAGTCATTGTATAGTCTCCGAATAAATATATGTGCCTGTCCAAATGTATTGTTAAATTCTTCACAGAGAAAGTGTTTTTAGATTGGGAGACTTGCCATTTTCATGCAATTAGGAAACAAACRGAACAAACAGTGGACCTATATAAAACCTTCGTTTATCCAAAAGAAATTTTAAAAGAATCAACTTTGATTAATGTATACATTTTGGAGCTCACTCTTGATTTGGAACTCTTTTCTTGAAATGAAATGCCAAGTCTTCAGTATAAGATCATTAAATCTAATCAGACATCAATGAGAGGACTTAGCTTCAAAGTAATGTAAACCTCAGAATTTTGTTTAAAATTTATAGTTTGTTTAATACTGGAGGATAGGAGGATCTGGTTTGAGATGTAATATTTGGGTATCAAATGCTTCACACAGGTGAGAATTGGTAGCTCAGGGACCCAGTTATGGTCTAGGAAACAAGTTGTATTTTAGGATGTAGAACCTTAGGATCTTGGGTTGATGTGAGCCCTTAATTCCCTAAGCAACATAGCATTTACTATAGTATTTAGGAATTTTAGTATATTGTCCAGTCTAATTGTTGAAATATAATATTTCTACTGGTGAGTGCCAGATGGTGTTCTGGGTTTATTCAAATGTATCGTGGGCCAGAAATGGCTGTATTCTAGGATGCATATGTAGTCTGCGTAGAAAGTTCACTATAGTTGGCATTTTATCCCCTTTTGTTAAAATTGTTAAACTTTTTAATGCAGGTGCTGTGAAGGTCACACTTTCTGCTGGACATGTTTCTTTCAGGTTATTGAAACTTTATATTGCTTAGTTATTTAGTAAGGTACATATGTTGCAAGATTTGTATTTTCTCTATATATTCTTCCTGTGAGTTAGGGAAGTTCTGTTTAAACCCTCTGTGGGGTCTCAAAACCCATCTGTTTGTTTAGATCATCTCTTTATTTAGATCAGCAAATATGTCTTCAAAATGTGCTCTGTAAACTGCTTATCCATTACCTCAGGTAGATGCTTATTTAAGAAGGATAAGGAATATGTCTATGCAAAGTACTCTTCTCTAGGAGAATTAATTTCCTTTAAGGGGGTTTTATCAATCTCTTCATTTTTATTCCCAAATCTAGGGAAGCCTCATTCCAGGGGCATTTGTGGGTCTGGCATCTTACAAGGAACATATTTAGATGGCAACACAATATATTAGAGGGGTTATAGCAAGTTAAGGATGCCTCCAGGCAAACTATAATTCCTTYTTCCATTAAGAGGATTTGCAGGAGACTGAGGGCTCAAAAGAGATTCAGGCTCTTATTTTGCACTGGAGTCTTTTGACTGATACACAGGGCCAACGTGTAGCTAAGCTGTTGCCAGCATTCCTCTGTCTTCTACATCTAATTAAATAGGAGGTTTTTCCGTTTACTTCATGGCTTTGTTGCATACATTCACAATAGTTGCCACTGCACCAAGGGCTTACAGCTGGCTTCACCTGGGTTAATGCCCTTTTATAAAAATSTAGACTCTCCTGCTGCTTCTACTTTAACTGCAAGTCAATCTTTTAGGAGATGCTAATCRCAAACAATTATGAATCAGTTTTCTTTGTTTCCTATTGCTTTTTGATTCTAGTGATATGYCTGCTTTAATTACAACTTTTGACAGTTGGCCATGGTCCCTCAATCTGAATTTTGGATCTCGATAATGTTGTCTTGATCATCTACCATCTTGCATATAAAGAGAATAAGCTTAGTGATGAAATGTATCTTGGTATTGAATAGGTGAGTATCAAGTTTAAATAAATCACACTACAATTGTGGGGGGGGGAAGAGGTTAAGGTTTGCAAAAAAATAGGTTGCATCGTTTTTGGATTGGAATTTAAGAAATAGTTATGATTTATTAACCCTCTTTTATTCCTCCTTGTCATCTTCCTCAAAATTCTGTGTTATCTCTTGTTCTGCCTAGTCTGAGCATCAAGGCCATAATGCACAAGCTGTTAGCAAGGAGGTTGTATGAAGAAGTGGTTCTGGGGATTGTATGGTATYCTGCTTGGTTTGTTCTTTTTTTCTCTATGATGGATGACTCATTGTTCTTCAGATGAACTTTTCTAGACCAAAAAACTCTAATACATCTTTTGAGACAGCAAAAGATATCTCATCCTTGAGGGCAGCTACCTGGCCCCTCAATTCTAAAGATGAGCCTAGTTCAGGAACACCATAGGAATATAAACTCTTGCCTTTGGTTTTGTGAGGAACGGAATGGACTTCAGATGGTTCAATATGAATCATAGGAAGAAACCGCTTTATTGCAGKTAACTAACCCTTATATACAAATATTCTATCYCTACACGTGGGCACGGACTCCTTGATAGGATAATTCTCTGYTTCACAAGGACAATGCGTGTTCCTGCTTGGTTGTTGGTTGGTCAGCTCATATCGTGGTGCTCCCTCTTGCATCACCCTCTACTTGACTCACTTCCTCAATGGACTTCTTGKTTTTCTCTCCTCAAGACCACCTTAGAGACAGAGGCAAAAACGTGCCTTTTTTAAACGTACTTTATTAAACGAGCTATGTGCTCTGTTAACCTTCTTGTATGGCTGGTTCAGTTCACCCACTCATAGTTTCTTCTAAGTACATTCCTACAGTTCTGCATCGGGCCCCAAAAGATTTGGACCTAAATACTTCTAGATTATTGAAGGACTGGAAGTCTAGGTGCAGTTATTCATAGCCTCTATTTACAAGYAACTTTCTTGGTAGAGATAAAACAGATTTTATTCCAGTACAGAACTAAAATTCTTCAAATGCTTTTGTTGACTTTGAAGCTCTTCAAGGTCACTTCTGTTAACTTTTCTTCTGTTTTTTAGAGTTTTTTTTTTTTTAAGGTTACCTTCAGGAGTAGTTCAGTGATAAGGCAAGCCTGATTTAGAAGAATTTTAATGAAATGTTTGTCAAAAAAAAAAAAAAGATATAGCCTTGTGTTCAATTAGAGGAGCTTTGCTCCTTCAGAAGGTGCCAACACTTACTATTCTCTAGGTATGTGTCTGTAAATGATAGCAGTCCAGAGGCTTGTTAATTCTCACAGGGCTTGATCCAAAGCTAATTGAGGCCAGTGTGGAATCTCCTGTTACCTTGACTGGAGTTTGRGTCTGTTTTTACTAGCTGTAGAAATCTATGAAATATTATGTGAATTTGGATCACTTTTGTAATGCTATCTTACAGCAGATTAGCTCACTTRATGTGAAATACAAATGCAAGTAATCTTGAAGATGAATACTTTGTCATCTTTGTTACTGGGAATTATTCCCAGAATGCACCTTTGATAATTTCAGTGTGCTTTTTCCTCTTTGAGATGGTTCCACATATTTTCAGAGGTTTGCTGTTTTGTGTTGGTTCTGTTTCTATTAGTCTCTACTGATCAGCAGAGAGCTTACTGCATTTTTTTCATCTTTCTGTTGTCTATTATCCTYCAGAAACACTGTTACTGTTGCTAATGACACATACACACTCCATTTTTTGATAAACCATCCCTTTGGAGTTGATTCCAATTTATCTCACACCATGGCACCTCATATATTTTCTGAGTCATTTAGGTTCTACATATGGGTTTTAGAGGGTAACACTGGGGAGTAAAATAATTTTATTTTTGACTTGTGAAATATCTCTGCAAACTATCTATATTGCTTAGTACCTTGATTAAGCATGCAGCACCAGTTATTTGGCCAATTATATTGATACAGTAATATTTCTCAAATTTGTGCAATACTGTAATTTATTAATGTACTGCATATTATATCTTACTATTTTATTACTATCACATACCTAAGAAAAATGCCATATGGAAGGTACATTAAAGACACTTTCTTTGAATTCCTTATTTTCTATTCTGTCAGTTTAGTGACACAGAGCTTGATAAATTGCTGAGTATTCTTGTAATGCTGATGTGTGGTGCTGATCTGCAGGTTTATGTAGAATGTACATAATGTACATAATGTAGAATGAGATGCATTTTTTCAATTATGTATATCTTTCAATTGTGTGTGCAGAAAACTCAGCATCTAACTAACAAGAAAAATACCTTTTTTAAATTGACTTCATTATATTTTAATGTGATACTGACCTAGTATACTGTATGCCCCCCAAAAAGTATTTTGATTGGTTACTTACATGTAATATTGTGGAATATCTCATTAGTTATAGAAGTCCACTCTGGGAATTTTTTCTACCTTGTAAACCTAAATGAATCTGCACATGATTTTCAGCATTTCACTTCAAAATGTAGAATTGAATTATTCTAAGTATTTCTCACACTGTGCTTTTTTACCCGAGTTTGTTTTTCATTAACACCTCTCTCCCATGAAATACATCATATTATGTGTTTAATYAAATGCTACCCTTACAGAACATTGGTATGTCTAATTATAAAGTGAAAAGGACTAAAAAGCACAAAGACAATGCATGTCCTCCCTGTCACAAAAGCACTAACATTCCCTGGGATGTCTCAACAGTGATTACTCATGGCCATAAATATCCACATATTGAACAGTACAGATGTGTGGGGGGCTTGGTTTCCTTTCTCCTTTTATTCCTCAAGGAASAAAAATGGCATTAAGAGAACACATTAAAGTTCTGTTAGTTCTGCACTATGCTGGAAATTTTTCCAGGCCTGTGCTAAACAAGTTCCATTCCAATAAAAACTGATTGTTCTGAGATTGCCACTTGATTTGTAGTGATTTTTGAAAGTCACATTAGCTTTTCAAAAAACCCTGACCTTTATGGAAACACTTTTTTCGAAGAAGCCAATGGCCAACAAGTCACTATTTTAGAAAAAGATTTATATACTGTTTTTTATATATACTGATATTTTAAAATATTCGGTATTATCTCAGTTGCTGTTCTTCCCCATTGTTATCTAACCTTGCTTAATGCACTAGTGCCTGTGCTGCTGTGTATCGTCTGGTTATTTGTCTCCCAGTTCCTCTGACCAACCTTCCTCCTCTTCACTGTCAGAATGAAAGCATTTGCTCACAGCTCATTGTTTGCTTATGATTCTCAGTCCTTGGAGAGGATTACAGGAAAATGACCTTACTGGACAGTGCTTCCAGCTGCAACTCATGTCGCAATGTCTTCCTCCTTTCATTGCGACGTGTACTGCTTCTCATGGTTTACTGCAAAATTTATTTCAACCTGATTTATAGCATCTTTAGTTTACAGCAGGGGTGTGTTTAAGCATAGGCTGTAATGTGTCTTTGTGTGTGTTTATGAAATTAAAAGAAAATCATCATTTTGAGCATACGGCATCTGCTGCTGTTTTATGGGTATGTTAAAACATTTTGATGCAGCTTCATTGAACAAATACCAAAACCTGAAACATGGCTTAGTGATTAGCAGGTCGTGCTTTAGAGAACCTTTGGTAGCACGMGAGTGAAATTAGATAAAGCAATCATGAATTATTCCTCCTCAAAAAGAACAAGTTTGGTCCTTTTTTTTGTGCACGGGAAAGACTATTTAAAATGCCATGAAATCTGATAGTAAGAGATCTTATTTGTTAATCTCTCCAGAAGCAGGCCTTCTTGCCCTTAAACCATTTTCATTTCGAATACAATAATCTCAAGTCATCTCATGATGCAACAATCTCAAGTCATCATGAGACAATCTAATAAACTCAGTCTTTTATGAGACCACTATTAAAAATTAAACTGTGTGAATAGAAATGTATTGATTATCTGCTTTGCAGGAAACTCCCTGGTATCTAATCAGTCTCTCCAAACAGTTTTGAACCTGTCAGCCCTTTTCTGTTACTGCATTTAGAAACTGATTGTAACTGAAGAAGACTTCTGTAAGCTGTTCTTCACAAACCAGGTGTTTGCTTTCTGTAGGTTTTTTCATGATTGAAACTGAGTACTGTCTGTGCATGTTGTCGTAATGGTCTGAAAGGTAATCCAGTGGGGTTTTTTTGTAGAGATAAATACAGGTAGAGAGTAAATATATTAAACAACAGTAACTGAAATGGGATAGGTGCTTTAATAATACATGCCCCCACAAATAGTTAAGGGCAGCTCTTGCAGCCACTGTACTAATGAGTGATGTTTCAAGGTAGAATAAYAAGATGTACATTATAATGAAGAGTCAATTGTGGATGCACCTCACAACTATTGATGTCATTCCTTCCATGAGATGTTAAATATACACTGGAAGGGTCTATTTTGACTTAATAGGCAGGAAATATGTGTTGAAGTATTGCTGGGGAGAACCTCATCACAGTGCATGTAGGAATATGTGCTAGAGGGTGTATTTCATTATTATTGAGTGATGTAAAGAAGATTGTGTTAAAAGTAAAATTTAGAAGTCAGGATTAGATGGGGAAAGGCTGTGTAAATACTGCTTGTAGAGYGTAGCAGGGCCCAAATTATGGACTAAATTACAAGAAAATGTAAGCAGAGAAATGATGTGAGACTTAATAGAACTGTTCTATTAATCTTTGATTCTATGACAGGTGGTGATACTGGGAAATAGTGGGCAGCATTACAGCCTTTGTGCAAGTATGCTGTTGTGAACTGTCATCCATTTTGTAAAACCATATCTGAAGGTAATTTGCTATCTTATTTTTTTTTAGATATTTTGCGATATTTCAAATGTGTTGTAGATAACTGTAGGCTTCTCTGAAGAGTTCATTTAAAATATTTTACTATGAAAAAGCGTAATATTTCCAATAAGGCTCATGAAATGGGGCAGAGCCTACAAAGAGCCAGCACTGTATATTCTGAAATGGAGCAGTGTCTCATCTGCTTTTCATTTGTGAAGAGAAAGGGTTGTATTTTTTGCCTTTGTCCTTCACTCTGTATCTCTGTTCTGAGGATCCAACAAAAATACTAATACTCCTTGGCAGCATAAGGAGGTCACAACTCAAATGAGCTCTGAATATTGTTCCCTTGGGAACTAAGAACTGTGTCACACTTGCTCAGTTTCAACATACATAAACTCAAACTCTGGAAGTGAGGATATACATTGGAAGTTATATTCTTAATAAAGTCAAATACAATGAAGTACTCTACTATTTGACAGGCTCAGCTTGAAATGCTTACTTCCAAGGAGAGATAATACCATTTTTTCCCCTGCTATGACATTTTAAGTGATGATGGGGGGAAGGAAGGATAGTGAAATATTATGAATATCCAAGTATGAAATGTAATGTGAATATAAGAACTGTGTATGAACTTTAATTATGAGCTCAGAAGAAGGCACAATGTCTAAAATACCCATGTAAGCTCTATGAATAAGGGTCTGTAGAAGATGCCACGAACAGAATTTTGTAATGTCCATCCTTATGGTAAGTGGGTGCCAGGGAGAAAGCGTTCAATAGAGGGATATCTAGGATCTACTGGTGTTGTGCAAGAGAAGGGCATTATGGAAAGCTCTATGTTTATAGAAAGTCATGTATGGAGTTGCCTAGGGCAGCAGAATAGTTTTTCTCAGTAATCTGCCTGTGCTAGACCTCGAGAGAGCTGAGCTGCTGCTGTAGAGGGAAAGGTCAACACAGAGGAGGGCAGCCTTTTTCTGGTGGTGAAACGGCTGTTCCTGGAGAGCAAWGTGATGCTTAAGCCCTTTATTTGTCCTAGTAATGGTACAAAGAAGCCGGCTAGTTTTGGAGGCTCTGCAGTTCTTTCTCAGCCCCTTTCATCCTCCCTTGCATCCCTTCCTATAATAGTTGTTTTGGTCTATGCTCTGAAAAGGTTTAAGTCAACAAYGGGGACTACCTATTCAACTGGCCGTTGTTACAAAACTAACCAGGTTTAACTTCTTTTACTCAATCAAGGTAGTGTCTGTGGAAATGGTAATTACAGGAGAATATCTGTAAAATAGCCCTGAGTACCGTAATTCTTCATTAGTGGCTATGGATTAGTTAGATTGCTGTGTTGTTTTACTGTAGCACTGATGTGTAAACTATTGTTCCTAGTTCAAAACTGGACATATAATTTTGCCATTTATAACCTATGTCTCACAGTTTAATAATGTATACTGAGGTATATCACAATCTTAATTGAAAAAAATCTCTAAMATTTATTTCAATGTACATGAGCGAAATAAAATCCTATTTGATTAAATAGTTGCAAGCAGTTTGAGAGGTAAAAGAAATTAGTAGATTCTACAGCTCTGTATGTAATCCAGAAGCATGTGTAACTCCAAGTATTTCTTCGATTGTATTTATACTCTTGGAAATAGATTGTGAAAGTAAGCGGTTATCTTGCTAAAACTAGGAATGGAAGATTTCAGTGGCAAAGTTATTGGGTAACAGTGTAGACACTTGGAAAAATAGACTTTGAAGGAAAGAATCAAGTAACTACCCCAACCAAAAAAAAAAAAAAAAGGAAGAAAAGAGGGAAAACTTGTATCCAGATTATCACTACTGTGTTACTGCTACTTGATTAAATCTGCCGAAACTCATTTCTGTTCTCAATGTTTGAAGAAACTTAGCATTATTCCTATCAAAGCTGTATCCTAAAGCAGAGAATACRCAAAGAGTATCTCCCTTTCCTGTTACAGCAAATCCAATTTGTACTCAGGCTTTGTCTCCTCTTTTAAATAGGTCATTCCTAACCTGTCAAGAATAAAGTAAATGGCACTTTTTTTCTTTATGTGATAGAATACAGCAATTCCTGACTTGTTAGGCATATTAACTAAAGCTTTCCAGAAGTATTTAATCTTGGAAGGATGCCTTTGCTGTTTTTTTTCCTTTTTAAACAGATATTCAGCAAGCTATTGTAAAAATGGAAGGGAATTTTCTTATATGTCTTTATCTTGCTCTTCCTGCAGCCGTTGAAGTTGTCTTTCATGTAGTACTACTTGACCATAGAAGCAAGGTACAAATATGTTGCAAGTAGAGCCATGCAAGTTGATTATATTTTAATGTAGGTTTTGTCCATATTATAACATAGGTATGCACACACATGTATGCATCTGTGTACACTGAATGAAAAGTAAATTACACCACTGAAAAATTCTGATAGCTCAAATTTCAGTCAGTCCAAGATGGTGCGTGCTGTCTTGGCTCTGGTTTTCAGCTGTGAATAGAGACCAGTTTTAACTTGATCGCTGTCAGTACCCACCTCAGACTTTTTGAAAGGAACATATTTAGCTTATACAACAGATCCCTGCTGTCTCCTATTTGAGATTCTACGCATATACTCTTATATTCAGCCAGTGCTTGATGAATTGTAGTAGGAATTCTTTSCAAGTGAGTCATTATTTTCCTTCTTTTTAGGGGGGTATTACAGCCTGTATCTCTAGATGGTTTTTCTGACCTTTTTTATGTAGAACCTCTTAGAGAATTAATTTTCTACTGTCAGCTGTAAATATATGCAGAAATGCAAAGGTTATAAAGGGTAGAATGAATGAATATATCTTTAATTTTGATTTAATCATAATTAAGCTATTCAAGCTACTTCCAGTTATTGTATACTTGTGAAAGTCTGTCTTCTATCTTGCCAAAGCATAGAAATACTCTTTTTAAATAGAAACAAACTTATACATATTACTCTCTTATATTAAGGCAGGAGTGGGAGGAGGTAATTCCTTGTTTTTCTTTGATGCATTGTCACTCATACCAATATAAAATATATGAAAAATACCTATTATCATGATTTAAATTTGAATTAGTGTTCTCTATTTGCTATTTAGTGAACAACATATAGCATAATATATACAACATATGTTGTGTTTAAAAAAAGACTCTGCCATGAAACCAAATTAATATTGCTGACTAATGAGAAATGAAGACAKAAAGTAAGGTGTACCAATATCAGGACTGAATTTTCTTGTTTTCACTTCATTTCAAAACCAGTTTGTAAGTACTGGATTCGCATTAGCAGGAGAAAAGAATTTGCCTGCTTTATGCTGTAAAGATTGGTGTAGAGATTTTACAGATGAAATGGGTTTCTTTGAATTTAAAGGAAGAGGGGACAGTGACTAATAGGATGTGGAATGCTCTTTTAATGATAAAAGAATAGGAAAAAGTGCAGAAAGCAAAAATGGTGAATAGAAGGAACTGGCTGAGGGAGAAACTTAGAGTTGAGAGTAACTATCAATGGAAATGGAGATAAGTCATACCTAAACTCTACAGAAGCACTGTGAATTTTTTGCATGGAGCAGATGAATAGCAGTAAACAGCCTGAGGCTCTATGGAACTTGAGGGGTTCTAATGATCTAAGGAGGTGCTATAGTCACCTGAATGCTAYGTTAAGTTTTGATGGTTTTTATCCTGATTTTTATAAGTCCCAGGTATTAAAAAAACTGAAAAAGAATCTCAACTTAGACATGCTAAGTGTTTCTGAATGTGCTATTTCCAAAGAAAGCTTAAAAGCATAACTGCAKTGTCCATCTTTGGGGGAAGAGAGAAGGCATGGAGAGAATCTTCTAAATCCTTTGTCTCTGATGTTGAGAGGAGCAAATGTGTTTTGGGGGGTGAAGCAGCAGGCAGGGGATATTTGGGGCTGTTAATATGAAAAATGAGCAAGTATGCTGGAGAAGATGGGGRAGTCTGACAGGCTTATGGTTCAGAGTTCTCTTCCATAGGAAAAATTAAGGAAATACAAGGGTTAAATGTAATTWTTTGACTACAGAGGAGGGGAGAAAGTTTTAGTTTTTTTCCACTAGCTCTTTAGTCCGGAAAAACTTTCCRTTGTGAGTATTTCTGGGAGAAGGAATTCTCTCCTTTGGGGAAAAAGGGAAATGCTTGTCATTTACATGTCCATTAGAAGTATTAAGTGCTTTGTTTTCCATATTTTTTGTTGTTTAGTTTTATCTTGCCTTTCCTTAGAACACATACACTGAGACTGTTGCTGTTGAGCCATTTTGACATTTAAAGCACCTCAAAGGTACTTGTCTTCAGTACTTTGTGTGCCTGGGGTCCTTTCAAACATGCCAGACAGTGGTTCTGAGCAGGGAAGAACCTAAGAGCAAGTATAGAACAAGCAATGAAAAAATAGGTATCACAAGTCTTTCCAAGAAGAACATCCAATGGCAGGACCTGGTAGCTCCAATGTCAACACTGTTTAGAGAAATTGGGTCACCTCAGAGCACATCACGAATCCCAACTCTATTACTTTGTGTTTCAATTTATCTTGTCAGCAGGACAGAACAAGTGGGTAAACAGAGCATTTTGATATCTGCAGTGTTGCAATACGGTCACCTGAAGCCTGCTTAGCATTAATAGTCTCAAACACTGTCTGTCAACCAGAAATCTTATCCAAAAGTTGTTACCTGCTATGAGGAAAAGCTAATCAGTGATTGCCTCAGCACTGGGACCCAGATGTACCTGAAATACTATATGTAGGCTGGCATGGACTGAGACACAAATGAGAGGTGCTATTGCACATCCTTGAACAAGACTGTTGTTGTGCTTTGCTTTTTTAGGGACAGCTCTTGCTGCAAGCCAGAGCAGCATTAAGGATAATTCTGAGGATTTTTTGTCTCTGCTTAGGAACCCCCTGGGTCATGTCAAGGGTTAGATTTATAAGTTTTAACTGCATTATTGTCCTCTCGCTCTATCCATATCCCCATTTTACGGTGCAAGTAGCAGGGTCATTTCACATTATTACTGTTACATCCATAGGCAGAAGAAGATTCTAAGACTAAGTCACACTTCACTACCTTCATACTTGTGCACAAGGGAAAACCATAAGGCCAAACATTAGATGCTTTACCCCATTATTAACTTGATATCAAATACTGCTAAATCACTACACCTGCTACCTGTTTTTAATCAATATGAAAAATGGGCTCTAGAAGTATTTTGCTGWATATGAAAGCAGTTACTATAGGAATGATTTTATTGGTTAGAATTCTATATGTGAAAAACATCTTGTATCTTTCATTAATCTGGCTCTGTTTTTGCAGACAGTGCTGAACATCAGAGAAACAAGATGCCTACTAACATYGTTTTATAAATTCTCATCATATTTCTTCCTTGCTTTTTTATTGCTTCCTTACTTAGCTTGACATTTTCATGTGAATAAAGTACAATACCAACATCAAGTTGTTCTTGCTCAGGTTTACAAAGGCAAAAGTCATTCCATAAACATGATGAAAAGGCAAAAAAAAGAACACTGGGAGTTGAGTTACAGCTGAAATGGATTTTGCATTTTTTTTTCTTTTGTTCTTATTGAAAACCTGAAGTACTGGTGAATTCAAAGAAAAGTATGTTGAATTTTTTTAATATTTCTGATAGTTGCTAATATTATTTCTTTATTTATGACTACTTTTTGCCCTTTCTAGGGTRATGTCATTACCTGATCTAAGAGTGTGGCTTTCACAGAATCACAGAATGGTTAAGGTTGAAAGGGACCTCTGAACATGTAGTCCAACCCCCCTGCTCCAGCAGGGACACATATAGCMCTTTATGTAAAGGGAACCTAGGGGACAAATAATACCTGAAAAATCCAACGGACTAATTGAAATTTCATTTGCTCTAGAATGCACGGTTCAAGTTTTATTTGTATTCTGGATGTATTTAAGTGGTTGGCCTTAGATTGCCCTCACTTC
The DNA here is from genome assembly GCF_003342845.1 of Nothoprocta perdicaria. Lineage (NCBI taxonomy): Eukaryota > Metazoa > Chordata > Aves > Tinamiformes > Tinamidae > Nothoprocta > Nothoprocta perdicaria. The sequence continues at coordinate 3,710,766 of NW_020454871.1, forward strand.
TTCTGGAAATTAGGGGGGAAAAAAAGAAGTGCCAGAATTTGTGACAGACTTAGTATCTTTATGGGTTGTCAATCGCTTGAAATGAGTRTAGGTTATGACATTTAGATTCCATTCCAAACTTTTGTTATCCCTACTGGACTTATATTGGTGTTAGGGTTATATGGCTTTGAATTCTACTTCGACCCTTGACTTTTACATTACAAAACTGAGAGAGGTCTAACCAGTTTTAAGCTGATGTACTTAAAATGTCCCATTTTTCCAAGCATATGAGRTGCTACCATACTTACTACGTGATGGTATGTCCACGGGAGAGAGGTAGCTAGAAGTAGAAACTTAAATTTGTTAATTTTAAACGAGTAGAGGATAGCTGCCTTTTAGTCCAAAACTATTGCACACCTCCTAGAAAATGACAGAACTTTGGAAAAATAATTTCAAGTAACTTAAGCCATAGGGCTGTTTCTAAGGTTCCTGGCCATAGAATTCTTTATAAAAAAAACTCTAGGAGTATCTCTAAAACCAAATCAGTTCACAAAGAAATCATAGTGCAGGTAGAGGAGGTTATGACCCTGCTTTTTATGGATAAATTATAATTGCAGAAATGTTTGAACTACCTCTGTGATGGAATTCAATATACATGAGTAAAAAAGAAAATAAAGGAGAGAGGAAGGGGGAGGAAAAAAAAAAAAAAGTGAAGCCCTGCAGAGCAGAGTGAATGGAAAGCACAAGGAGAGCTCTCTTTCAGAGGAGCGGTGTGATTAATTCAATGTCATATGAGTAATGAAAGGGCAATTATGTCAAGAGCTCCYAAATTCTTAGGGCAAAAATGGGAAGATCTTGTAATGAGAAAGAACTTTAGCCTATTTTGGAATTTTTGTCATTTCTGTTTTGTTTCTAACATGGAAAATTTGTGCGAAATTGATGAACTTGTTAACTTCACCAACCAAGTCCAGCAGTCCTCTTGATCCGAAGGGAATATGTGCACTCTATCCAGGAATGATATGATTTAATTGGCTTTCTGTTATTTCAACTTTTATTAATGACTACAGAAAGAGAAATGTAATATCAAATTTCCTTCACAGTCTTTCCCTCTTGATTTGAATATCTTATTTGCCTTCCAGAAATAGCAAATATTTTCAAGAATAAAATGATACTTCTGTTCATAGGGCTTCAGACAAATTGAGAGGAAAGCTTCTTTACTGTGAGGATGGTTGAACACTGTGTAAAGTTGTCTAGAAAGTCTCTCTCCTTGAAGATATTAAAAGCTTGAATGGACATGATCTGAAACAATCTGCTTTAGGTGATGCCATTTGAGCAGGGAGGTTGGACTTAGATGATCTCAAAGTCCCATTCAATCTCAGCTATTCTGTGGTTTTCTTTTTTTCCTTATTGCTCCATCTAATAGTGTACGATGATATATTTGTCTTGATCATTTTAACTTTGTTTTTTTGTGAGCTAAAACATTAACAATATGTTTAATCAGCAATGCAACTAGAGTTTATCTGAGCAGCAGAAACCTAAGTTCTCTGGCTGAACAGTACATTCTGCAATGCAGATTACTTGTAAAGAATGCAGAGAGTAGCAAATTAAGGATACCAAGCTGAATTTATGGTCAGCATTAACAAGTGGGCTGAGTGAAAATTGCTTGAAGTTTTGTATCTGTAAAAATGGACTTTTAAAATGCTCCAAATGAGAGTAAGATACATAAACYGGCTCATGAGGCTGGCTGACAACTGTGGCTACTTGTTTTTAGTATAGTTAGAATCCATTTTGTACAGTGAATTAGCTACTCATTATTAAAATGACCATAGCAGAAGAGAGAATAGTCCTGAATGTTAAAYTTGGTTGTCTCCATAACAGACGATCATTAAACTGGAAATGTTTGTGGTGCCTTCAGACTCTCCCAAGTTTGGTAGCRTTACCATCATATGGATGTCACGGGCAATCAATGTAAGCAGTGGTATACAAACGGTTCACTGGTAATCTTATTCTCATGTGAACAGAGATTTCCATAAACCAAAGAACTGGGAAAAAAATAAAAACAAAAGCTAGTGCTGATTCTGTAAACTGATCACTAATTAAAGATCCAAYTGAGGCTGCTTCACTGTCAACATTATTGGTTTGACCTAATTTGTTCCTTAAAGCAAGACAAACCACTTCCTTCAGGGTGTTGTTTCTTTAGGGACAAAGTTTCTTGGAATGATATGTGGTGTTCAAAAAAYTTAAGACAGCAAACAGCTCTGGCATAATGTGGGTATTTTTGTGTGCTTACTCTTTTTTTTCATTCTGAATGGATTAAGAAAACAAAAATACATTTYCCCAAACTGTATCAAACTAATTAGTAGAAAGATCTTGAAGGTTTAAGTGTAGGGATGTCACCTGTATCTGATGCCAGGAGCACTTGTGCCTGTTAGTTTAGATGTTTAGCTCTTCAAATAAAATTACTACACTGGGTCCTAGAGATTTTCTTCATAGTAGATATTACTGGTGTTTTAAAATGCAAATAAAACATGGAGTAACTTGTGCTATGGATTTATAATACTTTGTCACATAGTATCTAGCACAGTGTTTTTTGAAAGGTTTTGAAAGAGCGATTTCATTTTTGCTTGTGCTGAGTCAGCAGCAGTTAACTTCTCTAGGGTTTGAGAATGACAACTAAATAATTTATTGGCTACAGGTGTTTATACTTATTCATTTACCCTAAAGCATATGAGTTTCTGCTAGCAATTAAAGGTAGTTAGCAGTTTTCGCACTAATGTAAACATTTGTATGCAGTAATTAGAGCCTCTTCCCATTCCCTCATAATGAAGAAACTAAGATGTTACTGATAGCTGGTACGAAGTGCTTCATAATTTTTTGGGACCTGAGGAGGGTCACGGGTAACTGTGAGAGAAATGCCATCTTGATTAAAACAAATTAATCTTGATTCCATATGCGGCATTCAACTCTACTTCTATCAGCTAGCTGTGTTTTGACTCCAAATGAATATTCCTATTATGTAGCAGCTCTAGGATATCTTTTTTTTTTTTTCCTGCTGCTCCTGGTTGAGCAGTAGGGCTCTGCTTGTTTTGTCCAGAAATTCTTGTCCTGTCTTTTTGAACTAGAAAGCCAAGAATATCCCAGATATTGGTGACTACAAAATATTTATTTSGACTTTTTCAGTGTATTCAAGTGTTATGAAAGAATCAAAGGAAAAGCAGATAGCAGCAGAAAGCAATTATCTACAGTAAAAATAGCTATCAGTTGCTATGGAAAACTATTCCAAGAGGCATTTATGTAACCTAAGCCTTTATGGTACTTTATTTTAAAGAATGCCTTTGGTATGATTTAATGCTGTTCCCTTGAAATAAAGGGCAGCAAAATTAGATTCCCTGTCTTTTTCAAGTAAATTTCTGGTATAACTTTAATAATTTTATGTAAAAGAAGAAAACATCTATACATGCTGAATGTAAGGCTTTCTATAAAGCATTTTGTATCCAGATGGTATGTTCTGTCTCTCYTAAATATGTTCCATCTCTCTAACTGTGCTGTGCTCTAGAACTAGAAGTTCCCATCTGAAATTGTTCCRTAAGGCATGTGACACTACCTTGAATATAGCAATTGCTAAAGATGTAGAAGAAAATGCAAAAGGTAGAACTTGATCAACAGTAGTGAATAGAATAATAGTATAGGTGGTGCAGAAAGATGGTTAGATTTTTGGAAATGCTAAGGATACGCTGAAGAGACATGTCTGCTAGACTACTCATCCAGCCCTAGTAACTTCAGAGTTACAGCAGTACAAGAATTTACTAGGTCTGGAGTAAAATAGTGACTCTGAAAAGGTTTGTGAAGTTACACGTGGTTCTGTGGTCTGCATGGGACTCGCTGATCAAACATAGCATTTCTGTGACTTGGGCATTTCTTGGCCCTTGATATGATTAAGATATGTGGTTGGCATCACCTATAGATGCTGACAGTTCCTTATGATTTTCAGGTAGGTGAGAGGGCATGACATTCCCAAAGCATGCAGCTAGGTCAGCTGCTGCTGTGTGGGCAGKGGGTAGGATTCAGACAGGTCCTTGGCATACATAGAAGGTAATAACTCATGCTGAACCTTGAAAAAGGCAATTACAACTTCACTTGCTTAAGAATAGGAAAATGAAAACATTTTTAATAGAAAATAATGCTAATGGTCCAGTAGTCTTTTCCATTAAAAGCATCCAATTAGCAACATACCTGAGTGTAAAACTGAAATTTATTCATTCAAACAGCATTTAACAGATCTAATTGGGAAGCCGTATCAAAATGGATTTTTGTAATTTGTTAGACAGTGTTCATCACAAACAGCAGAGAAGATGGTCTACGGGGAATCAATTCTGCACCACTTTAGTTGTGCAAGGATAATCGCTAGTCAGTTTTCCAATAAAGTTTGAAAATAAAATTCTGGTGATTGATAAAGCCTCAGGCAGCTAAAATTGTTCTCAATGATGTAGTGATACTTAGTGGAATAGCTTTTGCTGATATATATTGGTTTCTACTGTACCTTCAAATGATTACAAATCAAGCTTTTACCTATACTGAAGTAAGCACTTAGACTCATTCTAAAAGTTATTTTTAATTATATGCTTATTAATATTCAGATAATTACATATGCTTAAGATTTTTGAGCCAAAAATCCAAAAGTGCTTTACTCTCTAAAGAGTCTAGGAAACTGAGACAAGGAAAGGTTAAGCAACTCCTTTAAAGTCATTGAACACAGACAACAATCAAGATTTAATTTTTTTAAGTCATACWTTGCTTCATTTATATATCTGTGTGAGAAATAGATAACCTTTGGGGGAAAATAGTTGAACCAACCAGAGATTGACTACAGTCTTATGGCAAAATATTGGTATTTTATTAATAACTTAGAGTTCATATCCATTTAGTAGCTTCTGTTCCTGCTGCCATTTTAAAATGAAGGAAAAAGAACACACAAGATATTACCGAGGAGCTGGCGCTGTCCACTTATGGTTACGTTTTCTTTTTTTTCCAGAAGAGTTTTTTCTTAATATGTTATTTAAAAAATTCTACGCTAGTATTATATTAAGAGTAGAGATTTTTATTGACCTTTCAGATGTTTGTGTCTCATTTTTCTCGGTAGTTACAGTTGATTGAGAATCTGGCATTACTTAGTTTAATATTTCTCCRTTGATTTGCATCTGTAAATATTGCATATCATCTTGTGTTATGATGCTCAATTATTTGTCTCTTATAAATCCCTTCAATTTTCTCCACTACTTTTTTTTTATTTTCTACTATAGTTTTATACCATCTAAACACCTAGTCACTTAATTTACTCCTTCCTACAGAAAACACTCTCTGCTCTAGTCTCTGTTTTAAGCACTTTAAGTCAGCATATGTCTCATACCTCTCATCTGTCGCTATTTTCCTTCACAAACATTTGTGATGGGCTCCTTTGCAAGCTTTTTCTGAAGGGAGAAGCTAGGTGCTTCTTTTTGCTGTTTCCAAGGAGGAAATCTGTTTGAGTAAAGCATCAARATTCCTTYGAATTGGTGCTATCTTATTTTCTCYGTATAAAATGTGGAGAAAAACTTGAGGCTAAAGAAAGATTCAGAAATCAACACAGGAAGCTATTTTATTATTTCAGCCCAGAAAGCCTGTCAGTTCTGACAGATTATTTGAATATTTTATTACTCTCTTGACTATTTCTGCCAATCCTGAATGAAGCAAGAAAACCAGTCCACTAGRTCCTGTCTGAAACTGGAGCTATGTTGATGATTCATGCTTCACTTTTTCCCAACTTCACCTCCTGTTACATTCCTAACTGTCCCTATATTGTGGATTGGGAGCTGAAACAAAATTTGTCTTATACCCTTTACAGTAAAGAAGCATTTTTTCAGTAAGAGTAATTTAAGAAGTTTCCCTACTTGCTTTTTTATTTTAAGTTTGTCAAGGAGACTCCAATTCTGTCACAGACTTTGAGTTTCTGATGTGCTTAGAAACACAAGATTTTGTTTTCGCTAATTGCTCACTCATTCTTTTCGAGCTCTTTTAATATCTGTCGTTCTTTAATCTGCTGTCACTTTGAATTTTGTTCCTTCTGCAAGTTATTTTGTCTTAAAAGAGATATTTTGAGGAACTAGTGGGCATGTAATTGCAGTCAGGAAATGGGGCTAGTTGTGGTGAGTTTAATATGGTGAAAGGTTGAGAGACTGTGAAACGATGGCTCAGAAATGTGGCCAAGAGCAGTGCAGGGTCTGGAATGTGAGTATGCTTATCTTCCCTGGGAACAGAGGTTTTGCCTTCAAAGAAGGAAAAGAAAAACAAAACAACCGAAAACTTATTTGCTTGAGGTGAAATATGTGTAAATAAGAAGTGCGTCCACCAGGAAGATAATGTGGAGATGTAAGATCTAGCAATAGGTGATGGCAAAACTGTGCTTTTAATTTCCTTAGTGCCCTGCTACTTTATCACTCATCTGTATCCAGGCCAGTGAGTAGCAGGAATTGCATCTTCTGTCAAAGAGATTTCAAATAATTTTGTTAGCTTAACATGGATACTCTTTAGAGTATTTTGTTGATTATCCTTTAAAAAGTTCTAAACCTGCAGACTTTGTTTTTGGTCTGGAGAAGTTAAGATTTCAGGCAATGATAGGAATATCTTTCCAATGTAACTGTGTGAAGATCTTTCCAATGTAAGTGAGCGGAAATAGTATAATTATATACCGTCTTGAAAAGTTCTTTACCTGCTACAGCAACGTTTGCTTGCTTATATCTTACAGCTATTTTACAGAATGCTAGAGAGGTTTGTTTTGAGTTCCTCCCTCACTATGATTTATCCAAAACTTTACAACAGAAGAGTTCCTTTATGCTACTACTAAGTACTTGGGAGTCTAAAGACAGGCAATTAGGTATGGTCCTTGTTCTTATGTAAGTCTTGATTCTGCAATTCTTCTCTTGAATCAGAGCAGAATTAAGTTTTTGTCTTTTGTATAAACTTCTGTTATAACGAACAGGAATGTTAAATGATCTTTTTCCTCGGCTTCGGACTGGCTCAAGAATCTGCATTACTATTAATTCGGTCAGAGTTACTGATGACACAGGGTTGACTTTCTGACTGGAAAATGCTGTTGATTTTAATTCTTTTATCCCTAATGAATTAAGGTTGGTGTTAGTCTTAAAACACTAGTGCCTAGAATGGAGAGATTTAGGTTTGAAAATCCAAGTGATGAATTGGATCATCAACTGCTTTATCATTAATTGGATTTTTAGAGTAATTAGAATTTGCCCACCTTTTGATTTTAAGCTTGAGGCTGGCAATACATTACCTCACTGCTTTGCAAGAGTAGACATTGATCCACTCCTCTTTGTTCACCATAATAAAACTCAAGGCACTAGAGTGGTTGATTATAGGCTTAGGAGAATATTTCTGGATTCAATCGTATTTGATCTTGTATCATTCTTGATACACTAATAATTAAACTTTATATGTTATTTATTTCTGTATTACGATTAATTTTGTKCATGAAAATGGCATATTTTTACAAACTGACTTTCCTACCTTTAGCTACAGTGATTAATGATTATTTAGGTCCCTGTAAATGTTTTCTATAATAAAACAACTATTTTTGCCATCCTTTAAGTGAGAGGGGCCTTGTAGAAAACCTCTAAAGAAAAAAAATCCTTTAATTGAAATGCTAACAGATCTGTAACTTTACTCCATTATTATCTAAATCATTTTGCAGTTATTCAGTATAGTCTCTTTTCAAATTCCTTTGTGAGTTGTTTTTCCCAGTATAGAGGATCTTGATGAAAAGAATCAATTAAGCCGAAAAAGCTCTGATGGTATAAATATCCTCAGTAAATAAATTGTTATTRTATTAGATAAAACATGCTGATTTAAAACAGTTGATAAACCCTATCTCTAGTCTATGGCATGTTCTCTGGAAACACTCCCAGATTTCAGAGAATGCATAATGCATGAATGTATCTTTATGTGATTGAATTGACTGGTTGTGATGTATTTGAATGTTCTATTGTTTGATTCTGATTTGCTCTCTGTTGAGATCTCCCTCACCAGTGCTTTCTGAAGCARGGGAACAACACTAAATTCTGCTTGTGGATTAGTGTGGTGCATTGTCTTCACATTAGACAGCATCAGTGATGAGAGCAATATTTAATTTTGAAGGTACAGTCAACTTAAAATCAAAGAGGTGAAGCAGTGAGATCAAGGATGTTCTGGGATGTTAGCGTAGTTATTACTGTCAACTGCATTGTCAAATAGTAGAGATAATCCACTCTGTTCAGCTTCCAGCAGAGAAGGCTGTTTTTACTACCATAATTTTCAGGTGTTGAGATGCTATTTAATTCTTACCACTTGGATAATATTCTATCTTTCCTAATTTCTCTGGAACCCAAYTTTAATATTTCATGTACTCGGTGTCTCCAGTGAATGCATATAAAAATTAAATGTTATAAAAATGTTTCATACATATTCTTATTGTTAATAATAGATACTTTTACAGGGATGTAGACTTTCGTGAAAATATTTGTAGGGGCTTGTCCCGCAATCCAATTTTAGTGTAAAGTTTTATTCAGGGTTAGTTCTAACATTAAAATTGAGAATAATGACTTGTTTAAAGGTTAAAGGATCACTTAACCTCTTATTTCAGCTTTTTTTTTGCTCTGCATAGAGCTCTAGGTCTAGATTAGGAGGGGAAAAAGTATTTTAGGAAAGGAAAACTTGGAATAAAAAGGTAAGATGCCATGAGAATCAGTCTCCATAAAGATGGAGAGAGGGAAACATAACAGAGCATACTGCAGGTTGTGAGGGTAATAGTGAAAGTGCATGGGTGATGGGACATTACGAGAACCTGACTGAAGAGATGGAAAAGCATAAGGAACTGCAGAACTGGGAAATAAAGTTTAGTTCAAAGAACAGAAGATAGGATGTAGGATTGMATACAACAGAAATTGTCTAACAAAGCTGTCAATACTGCAAAATCATATTTGCAAATTAGTGTTCAGGTTTCTAAACAATCTTAGTTTCACTCCTTTTTGCATTTTCTCTCTATAAACATTGAAAACATTGAGCTTAACTAGGGTGAATGTTCKCAGAGAGCAAATGCAAATGTTGTGCAAGTGTTAATGAATGTGTGATTCAAGCATGCACGAGAGATRCACACAAGTCATGGAGCAAACTTCTTGTGTAATACCATTGGAATTTTAAACATGTTTCATGAACTTGATTCTAATTCAGTCATCGTTAAAATATTCAAAGTTCATCAAGTGGAATAATAAAAATATCCGGAGAATCTATGAACTACATCTGTATATTTGCAAGCATGTACATAACTCCAATGTACATATTTGCAGTGTTTTTAAAATACACATTATAAACACTATGCTCTAATTTAACCTGAAAACTAAAACAGAAATAATAAAGTAGATGTTAATCATAGTGGAGGTGTTAGATGAAGACTGATTTGAGGCAGGAGTGGTGGGGGTGGTGGTGGTGCAGAAATCAGACTCTCTGTATCCATATAAGCAATTCACCTTCTGGGAAAAACTCTGCAAATTCAACCTGGCTATTCCCAAGACGATAACTATTCATGAGCCGAGAAGTTTACCAGGTCAAGCCCTGAATCAACAAGGCGGTGACTGTGAAAGACAGCCCAAGCTGGAGACTGAAAAGCARGGTTAATGAGAGGCACCGGAAAGACGTTCATTAAAGTGGAAACTGAAGTCACCAAGGATGGCAGTAGGAAACTAGAGAGAAAGGAAGAAAGCGAGCTTGCTCTCAAAGTCAGGGAGAAGGTTAGACAGAAATGTTAAGAAAACAAATCCTCCAGGGAAGTACCTGTGCTGTCAGATGCAGTAGAGTGGCAGCTGACCACTGCCTTCTCTTTCCAGGCAGGGGTAGCTAGTATGGGCTGAGTGGTGTTCAGGTGCCTTAACCAGGAGCTGAAATACTGATTTTTGCAATTGGGTGACACAATAGCTGTTGGCTATTGTGTGGATTGTAGGCTTTGAGGATGTGAAATATTTATTTGCAGTAAAGGGAAAAATATTTGAAGATAGAGTTTCATGTTTATTAACACGTCATCTTCCCCCCTATTATACTTGAATTTCAAAAATTTGAATTTAAAATTCTATTTTGATATAGGAATTTTTATTTCAAAGTTCTATAGAAATTCTGAATATTCAATTTGGAAATACTACAACAGTTGTGAGCATTTGCTGTTGCAGAGTCATAAAATAAACAGCCTGCAGAAGGATTTTTAAACCTCTTGATAATCAGCAACAAACTGAAGCAACACCTGGATACTTCCATCATGAACAGTAGGTCATAAAAATGATTCATTGTCTTCCTCTTACCTTTGTTCCTTACACAGCTGCTTTGAAAGCTTGTTTTCTTGTGCTTCTGTAGTTTTGTACGTTCAGAGAAGCAGATGCAGGCCTCACTGAGCACTCAGCTTGATGCTGCTACTTCCCACATAGTCCCTGTTCTCCTCGGGTGATGCAGGAAGGAGTTAAAACTTCTGGCAGCAAAGCTTTTGAGTTTAGTGGAGCTCGTAAGCTCTGGCAGGTCAAGAAGGTGTCTCCTGAGAAAGGCACAACCATCACTTGCAGCCAGCCTTGTTCTCTGCCTTTGTGTTGGGTTTGATAGCAACTCTGAAAAGTTGCACAGGGTGCAGGGGAGGGTGTTTGCTGSTTATATGTGAGCAAATGTGCCTGCCATGGAGCAAATTTCCTGCCTTTCCTGTTATTATAATAAGCTGAAATGTCAGACCTGACAGCCTCGTATGTGCTGGGACAGCATGCCAAGAAAAGGAAACGTGGTGGAAGAAACAAGCCACAAAGACTGCACAGTAAATCAGTCAGAGAAAATGACTGACAGTTTGGGAAAACACTCCTATAACAGAATCTGTCTTGCTTTTTCAGATTAATGCTGATATAACATGTTTAATAACCACTGTATCACTTAGAGCTGCTGCCTCTTGCTTCTTGTGGTAGCTAGTGACCATTGCAGCATCCTGCTCGGGAGGTGAGCTTGCTGTAAAGCTGTGCAGCAGGGCTAAGCAGCTTCCACTTATCCCTCTGGAATAGCTGCTCTTAAGGCAGTTTGCATCAGAGCCTTGTGCTTGGGAGTTAGGGACTTCCATCCAGACTGAGATCCTGGAAAGAAAAGGGAAAGAGGTTGTTTCTATTAAGAGAAGTTAATGTGCTGACTGTAAATTACCCAGGCCCTGCTCATGATTAGCTGTGGGCATGCCTAGACCTTTAGGCAGTCCTCATGATCCACTTTTAAATTGTTTTGCTGTAAAATACATATTTTTCCAGCCTATTCCTTCTTCTGAACTTGGTATTAATTTRGAGTTGCATTTTGGTGTTTATTATTATGTAAACTGTACCTCGTGTATAGTAATCACCTTTTTGTCCTATAAGGACTGTTTGGCACAGAAGAAAATCTCATGCTGATACTTTGTGCTACATCCAAAAAGTATATTATTTAAATAACTGACATAATTACATATTATTGCTCCCTGCTTTGTACAGCTGCTTCATGGGTCCTTGGAGAAATATTTTCAGAAAACACATTAAATTTCCACCTAGCACTTGCAAAAGGATTCAATGTAGTGTTGTTGGTTGAGTTGAGTTTCCATCAACATCTTGGTGTGGCTGATTGTTAAAGTCTGGCAAAGGACTGGGAAGATGCTTGGCCCATGTACAGGCTGGGAGCCAGCGTGGTCAGCATGAGTGCTGCGGTGATCTCCATCACCAAATGAGCTGCTCTTTGTCCTCTACTTCTCTGTAAATTGATCACACTCTCCATCTTGACCATCAATCCTTTCTAGAGTGAAAAGCTTCCTTTGTGTTTCGTACCATTTTGTTTTCTATGGGCCCCCACATCTGAAATGGTGTAGTGGTGACACCAGTACTTTAGGACAGGCCTCTTCATAGGCAAAGATCTTGTGAATACTTCATGATTGGTGGCTGTTTCAGCTTGCTTAATCTCTTTAAAACTATATGCTTTAGGGGTAAAAATTAATAAGCACATCTTAAAGAATTGATTGACCAAGCCGTAACAGAGATGAGTGTCTTGAGGGTATATGATGAGGGTTTTCTTTATATTGAAATACTACATGTTTGTGTCCCTTTTTATCTCTTAGCTTACCCRTCATCAAAAATAATTACAGAAATGATAAAAGACTATGAGTTTTCCCTCAAGGGACTGTTATCCAAGCAAAGYCTAGTAATATGGGTTTTAAAATTTATTTTTAAAAGCCTTCAAWACTAATATTTAGCAGTGGCTCTAGAGGAGATACCTGGCAAAAATGACTGGTATCTCCCCAAGCATGAATTCAGTGAATCAACTGAATTTAAGCTTCCTGATTTTTTTTTTTTTTTTCCTGAGGTCGGTCGGTCTTATGAGCAGTAATTCAGAAACCTGTGATTCCAGCCTGTTTTATTTCCAGCATAGTATCTGACCTGGAAAGGGTCATGGTATTAGAGAAAGGATTGGGACCTCAGACAAGAGGCCATCTTSTTTTCACTTGTTTTCACACGTTCTCTTTCAAAGATCCCCCAGGTTTATTGTTTAGAGCAGAACTGTGGCTGTCAGTTGTCATTAGTCAGAATTTGTTCCTCCTGTGAAAGGGCCCACTGGTTCCTGTTTACTGCCAGGAAAGTGGAACTTCAGCTAGAGTTGCAAAAGATGAGATAATGAGATTCACTTGACTTGCTGTGAATTGGGGTTGCTGTGCATGATTAGAAGAGAGTTTTCATTACTCTACTGGGAATTTGGACTCTGAAGATTTGCATGTTAATGGTAACATTTTACTTTCAAAGCATGCTTTTTGAGAGTTCCATGTTTAAATGTGTGGGATAGAAGCCACCCTCTTTTGAGATCTCATGTTGATTGTCTTAGTGATGTGATGTCATAGAAAATTTAATTTACTTTGTAGTTGTAAATAAGATTTTTTTTTTTTTTTTTCTGGAGGTTAGCAAGTTCGGAAAGCTTGGGTTAAGACCAGGAAACTGAGCTGTATTCTTTCCAGCATCTGTGTCATTGCCAGAAAAAAAATCCTGCCAGCCAAATCTGTTCTTGGTTAGACTTTCACATTTCCATCAAAGATTAATAGAATTGTATTGGTTTAGCTTTGCTATTTGATTTTGACCAACAATTCTGTTGTTAGTGAGTTATTGKTGCAATGTTGTGAGATATTCAGCCRCAGAGAGTCTTCTGCTRGCTCCCAGAGCTTGGCTGGTTCTATGTGGCAAGTAGGAGAGACGGGGCACGGGAGAACCTGGGGAATATCCAGGAAAACATTTCTGCTTCAGATAAACAGTTGTGAATTGGAATGTTCAGAGGGAACAAATCTAAATTTAAAAAGCATGAGAAAACTTTGCCTATAACTTCTTACATGTTAACAACTTAAGAGTTCTGAAAGCTCATGAGATTAYAGAACTTGTTTAACATGGAGAGGCTTTTATATATAATATTTCTCTTTTTTTTGTTCTTTTATGAGTAAGTAGTTAAGATGTATGGAACTTAAAGGGTGCTGTTTTACCAAGTAACCAAGCACCACTTATGCATGGTGTTGAGCATAGGATTCCCCAGTGCAGAGAATCMTCTTTTGGGTGAGAGCAGCCTGTATGCCTCAGGCAGATATATTTTGTAGGCTGAAATGGGATGGAAAGATTGTGTGTATGTGTTATCTAAAAGCTATCCATGTGTACAAGCAGCAGTTGCATGCTCCTCTTGACACTTCTAGAGCTTCCCACAACTGAGTTAGCTTGGGCTCTGTTTTTTTTTCTCCCCAGTTGAAGAACTTGAATGATTTTTCACTTACCTAAAAATGAAAGAAGCTAGTTAACCAATTAACTGTTTTTTAACTTATGCCTTGAACAGTGCCATTGGCTTTGGGTGTTTGATAGATCTGAAATTTGTTAGGTACTTCCAAAGATCAGCACTATTATGRTAGTAGAGGGTCTAGTTTAAGCAGTGAATTAAATAACTACACCTTTTATTTATGTGTATTTGCAACTGCTGTCCTTAATGTTACAAAAATTAGTGCATTTTTTCTCCATTTATTCTGTCTTCTCGGTTATAGAGTTTTGCATCAGTGTGACTGGGGAGGTTGTTCTGTACTGACAACATATAGCAGATACGTGAAACAACTTGATATCTGTAAAAAGTTGTGATTATAATTGTGTAAGTGAAGTAATGGATCAGGTCTGTAGTGATTTTCAGTTCTCAGCACCAAGAAACGGAATCTAAATAGCATGTGCAATGTGTACAATTATAGAAGATTTGAGAGCTGATTAAAACTGCTGAAGTTACAGAAACTTTTCACGATATTAATTGTTTCTGGCCACTCTATTTTGTAGAGAATTAATGAGTATCTAGGGTTATGAGTTTCTTGATTTCAGTTTGGGCCATTAGCATGCTCATTAAAGCTTAAAATGTACTCTTAGCCTCCAGCTTGTTTTTACTGAAAGTCTACTTTTCCGTTGTTTTTTCACTAACTTGCTTTTTTATACCCAATACTTCTAAGGTATTGAATGCTTTTGTCTTTGTTTAAGAACAAGTGCTAGTGCTGTGTTGTCACTACATTGTGCACAATGGGGCAGAACTTGATGGCTTTTTAATGCCGACCATGTGAATGTTGGGCATTTTCAACCATTCTGAGTGCAGCAAATATTAGAATARGACATTTCTGAATCTTGTCTTTTTTTCCTCCGGAAATGAAATTGCATTCCCTTCAACACTTTTAAGAGAAAAACACAGGTTCTTTAAAAAACAGTGTAATATTGAAAAAAATGCCAGTCTGAATATAAGTTTTATACTTGGGAAGACACAAAAAGCTACCTGGATTTCTAACTTCTGTTACTTTTACATTAAACTCTAATGGATCTGAAAACTGCTTTGGCTTTGTTTGTTTTAATGAAAGGTTACCTAGTAATTTAATGGTTCTAGTAGGTGGATTTTTAAGATGCAGATTTATGATAAAATCATGAGACTTCCAATACAGAATATATTCTTCTGATAGCAGTCTTAAATTTTTTAAATGAATAGAGCTGGTTAATGACTTTTTTCCACTCCTAAATTCAGCTTGTCCTAGAAAATCTTACTGTTAGTGTAAGCTATTTCCATCAGGAAAAAATACAGTGAAATTCTTTACTCAGTAGAGGAGAGGAAAGGATATTTGGTATCATTCAAAATTTAGATCATTAGATGAATTGTGTCTATTCCTATGAGATGAGGTGCCTTTCCCTGCCAATCTTGCCTGTCCTCCTTTTTTCAAGAAATGAAATCATGACTTGGTCATCTCTAGTATCAGCACATTTTAAATATCTTATTTGAAGTTTTAGATTACTGCAGGCTTTAGTTTTAGGCAAGGTTTTAGATTACTGTACATATTTGAACACTGCTTGTGGATGCTTACAGTCTCTGCAAACAGAAAACTTTATCTTCATATGATGACATGTTAGGTGAACAGCTAAGGACTTGTAAGCCCCAAAGAGAAGTTAAAAAAAAAAAAAAAAATTGCAGTGAAGGGAGAGTTGCTGTAATGACAAGCAAGTCGTGATGGAAGGGGATATACATTAAATTTGTTACAAAAGCATTGTATTCTCAGGAAACAGGCTTCAGTTGGAGCTCTTGTCACAAAAATGAGTTTGATGGTTTGTAGTGATCAGTGATACATTTGACAATGGATCTATGTGCTACTGGCGTAGAAAAACATGACGGTATCATCCAGATCAAAGTTAATCCTGTTTGATACACAATACCTGCTGACAGATCTCCTTTAAATTTCCAGGGAAGAAAACAACTACAATGCTCTTGATGGCAAGGTACAGAAAGTGCCTATTTACTCCTCTCTTTGCTCTACCAATTTGTGGGCTGGCGTAGTTCCTCAGGTACCAAGCACAATATGTTTCTCCTGTAATTTTACAGTATGTCATGTCACAGTTTAGGAATAAAAACTATTACAGTTTCAATCTCTATCCTTTTCTTGTCCCCAAATAATTATATTAGTGGAACTTCTACATAAGTAATTTTTTCATCTCTGAAATACTGTATGACTTGTAACCACACAAGCTTACAGTATATAAGTTATTGATTTTTAGAGTTCTTCATAAAAATACTTTCAGAATAACTGCAGTAACTTTAATAGATGATTTTGGTGTGTATTGCTAGGAGATGGTCCTCAGACATGTGCTATGTATATTCTTTATTGTGGTGGTATGTTGTCCCTTGGAAAGGATTGTTTTTCTAAAAATAATTCYTATAATCTCCTTCAGTTTATTGACAAGATCAACCTCATTTAGATTCTCATGTATTTCTAGAATGCTTTCTTCAGAAATTTTCCTGAGTGTTACTTYATTGTTTCTAAAGAAATAAAAAGTAGCATAACACGAGCACTCCTTTTCATTCACCCTTCTGGCTTCTGAACTCAGCAGGAAGCAATATGCTGCTTGGGGTCTGGGGACAGAATAGGTTAATAAAAGAGGACAGAGAAGTGCACAGGCATCCCTTTTTTTCTGCTGCAAAGCAAACAAATAGTCTGTGTCAGATTTTTACCACAAAAATGGCACAGAAAGAATGAAATGGAAGAGGGCGGTCTTGGTTAGCAAGTTATCTATTTCAATGAGTTCTGTTCACCACTATATTCAAAGACTATTTGGCCAGGAAACTCTGTGTTATATGAATATACTTTGAATTTTGGCCGCCTAGGTGTAGACACATAGATTATTTAATTTATGATATATTGACTTCTGTGCTAAATCAGGCAATACATTATATCATGTGCATGCAGAAAAGATCTAAACCTTTTTCTTGTTCTCTTGTGCCCTTAGTTCCCTTTAAAAAAAAAATAATTTTCTAGTTGTTAATGCTGATGAAATGACAGCAATGCAATAAGGTTTCACCAACAACTTTTTCTCTGTCTTAGTTTATTAGTCTGCTGCCTATTTATAGGTGTGCGATTTGGTCAAGTTCATGCAATGAGGTTATACCTGTCTCACATCTCTATTACTGTTCTCTTCCTCCCTCCTTTTTTCTTAATATTTCCTCCAGCAAAGTACAGTCCTCCATCCTTGAGGAGTTTTGGAAAGAACAAATAAGTAAACCATGCTTGAAGGAATTGTCATATTACTGCCTCTCTTCAGTGGCTGAGGTCTAGAAATGTAACTACCAGCACTTTCATTCCAGTACTGAAAGTTTGAAGATTCATTTCTACAAGCATTCCAATTTTAGCTAATCCAAACCAAATGGGAATTTCTCACTGTCATTAAGTGCCTTTTTCTTCATGATGAGCTTGATAGCTACAGCTATTAAGAAATCACAGGATAGTCGTAGTGGGGGGAAAAAAAAAGTTGGGTGATATAGGATCCTTCTCTCTTGTCCGCATGAACAGAGAATTCTTTATTTTCTTGAAYTGACGCAATATCTAAGCTTTACGGAGAGATAGTTAATGGGCTTGTGGCATGTTGGTACCTGAAAAAATTCCAGAATAAACACGGTCAGTTATAAATATTCCTGTTGAAACCACTTTGCTGCCATTACTTTCATGAGACATATTTAAAAAAAAAAAAAGTCTGTGAGAAACTGGATCTTTAAAGAAATTAACATTGCAGAATGCATGATTTCARTGACAAAAACTGACTTTTGTTCCCACATAAGCTTTATATTTGGTCAATATATGAAAGTACTTCACAGTCATTTATTGTGAAAACCTTGCAATCACAATGTGTTATTTAGGCTGGAGTGTAACTTTTTCCATAAATTTTGGTAGTCTTATATAGTTTGTATAAAGTAKAACACGTTTTGTATAGCTGCAAGTAGGCACGACGTGTAAACCTTTTGTGCCATCAGGTTTAATTAAGTCATCTGTTAGGTCAATGAGGGAGAATAAAAATGTCAAAATGTGACCTTATGTGTTAGTTTTGAAAGAGTTCGTCTTATACTAGAAACCTTTAACATAATGTACACGGAACTGCTAAAAAAAATCTATTAGAATAAGTTCAAGATAGGAACAGTGAACCATAACTGACTGTCTTGGGAGGTGTGTTGTGATTTTTGTTTTTCTTCCTGTTTTTTTCTTTCCAAGGGGTTTTAAGGAGACTCTCATACCGTGTAATTAATTGGCCAGCTAGGGAAATCTGCCATAGGAATGAATGCCGTTCAAATAATTTTTTTGACTAGATAGCATTTATTAGGAAGTCTTTTTTTTTGGGGGGGGGGAAGACTATTAAAACATGCATGAACAGCTACCATTTAGTCCAATGAGACTTTTCTATAGAAAGATACAGAAATTATCATGCAATAATAAAAATAGTGAACMTGTCACCTAGGGCATGGGTATATGTGCTCCTGATAACTTTGGGCAGTAAATTTTCTTAAGTYTCTGTGTGCTTCAATATCAGCTTCTGTGGTTGATTCTAAATTTGGAAAAATTAAGACTTATTTGCATTAAATGTGCAGAGCTGCGGTTCTCAAAGTGGCATTGAGTTTTTATCCGCAAGTTTTTTTATTCCTGTGAAGTTTCTACTTTGGTTAAAATTAATTTTGATAAAATAAATATWWTWWTWWWWWWWAWWAWTATTTATGATTATTTATAATCATTTTAGGGGAAAGTAAGTACCTATTTTTTAACTATGCAAGAGAAAGTGTCTGCTAGTTGACAACTGCCTGCCTCAGTTGTTTCTGGACCCTAGGAACTTGTTGAATTTGAGAGTGTRGGAGAAATGTAGAGTCTACAGTGACACGTTACCAGTCATTTTTTGTCTAGGCATTTTGAATCTAAGCGCTACCAGCTAAGCTACTGCTTGATGTTTTAATTACCAAGAAAATTTCCAGTTCAACAAAGTGAAGCTTCCTTGCCATGTAGCAAGACAGGAAGCTTGGGAGAAATGGGGGAAAATAGAGTATGTCTTAAAGTAGGAAGTGTCTCTCTTGCATCTTTTGCATCTTCTTTTTTGATGTGCTGATATTACCATTTTTCCTATMAAAAACTGTCTTTGCACATCTGATGCAGCAACAGTTGAATTATTGTCCCATGTCTTTATAGATTTACTAGCCTTGGTTGTTAAGGGGGAAAGGGAGTTGCAGAAAAATGGTATGGCAGTGATGGCAATCTAGTGGCACGAGTCCTAGATAAGAGTAGGAGAGCACATTTTTTCACATCAGAGATGAGGAAAGGAAGATAAACTGTGGGTAAAGGATAGAACATATTTCAACTTGTAACTAAAGATATATGCGGTGAATCTGCCTCAAATAGAGTTCTCCTAGAGATGATCTGTCTTTTTGGTGGAATGGAAACTTGGTCCTGTGAGGTTAGCATGTTCTGCTGCCCCTAGAACTTATCACCTTTTGTCTGTACTAGTGACTGAAGGTATATGGGTGTGTCTTTTGCTTTGTTTTCCCTCTTGTGAATTTGGCTGGATTTTCTTCAGCAACCAAAGCTACTGTAGTAGAACTCATTAGAGCTGCTGAGAGGCACTGCTCCTTGTGCCCTGGTTGCAGGCACACACCTTAATGAGTAAATGATGAGCAATGTGCAATTGCCTCGTTCCAGCTTCCAACCTTAACCCTTACATTTTCCAAAGCTGTGTTCTAGTTATATGGTCTCACATTGTGTTCAGGCTTTTCCCCTGTGTTAAATGTGAATGATTTGAGACTTCTCTGTTTAGTATATTCTTGAAGGATAGATAGAGTTTGTGCTTGGCACCATATGTAAGTCGTTCAAGGATGCATCATTTGCCTGCTAGTTGAGATCAAGGCTCAGCTTCTGTGCTCCTGCTGCTGCATGCTCTGGACTGCTTTGCTCAAAGGCTGAACCACTGCTGGAGTCTATATATTTGGACTGGGGAGAAGGACTTCAAAAGTAGGGACAAGGAATGTATGAYGAGAGTGGAACGAGGCTGGAAGGTAGTTAGGAACTGTGGGACTTGAGGATGGTGGCAACAGGATGGGGAAGGTGGGAAGCCTGAGGCTGAGATCATCCAGAATGCAGTGACATCCTGATGGATCTGTRAAACTGTAAAAGCCATGGTTCTTAAATGCCTGCTCTGTTATGGTCTCTTCCAAATATATTTCTTTGCAATTCATTGAGGAAATTAAGATGGACAGATATACACTGTCCAACGGAATGTCTCACAAGTCTATAGTGAGATATTGAGAGCGTTTTGTGTTAGGTGTCGTTTTTAAAAGTCAACATTATAGAAACTTTACTGAGAAAAAAATCTTACCCATAAAACCCATCAATCTAAATGAAAATCTTATGGTTCTGTATAGATGCAATATTACAAAGTGAACATGTGTAGTGTTCATTGGTAAGTGGAAATTTGACAAGAAAACTCAAAGGAATATGAGCCTTATTTCCAGAAAAACTTTTTTTTCTTTAATGGAAGTAATGTGTAATTTGTGAGACKGTAGGGGTTAGGTGTGAAATCAGATGAACTCAGTACTTCAGTTACATTACACTGTGACTAATGCCCAAGACATCCTGTGAAATGAAATTGCTGAATTTCACAGAGCCACATGCACATAAGAGAAAAGAAAAAGGGACTTGACAACCAGTACAGCAAAATTGACACTTCTCTTGTTCTGGTGGCAATAGCATAAAGGATTTATTTTAAGAAGTATTATGTGGATATTATATGAAAAACAARCCATTTTAATTTTTTATAGCAAAGTAGCTTAGTCCCTTGCCCATTAGTCTGCCAGTGAATTCAAACTGGATCAAATATAGCGTGCAAAATMTCCCAACCATTTTGTTGTTATTGCAGAGTGATGAAATATTTGAGACTCCACCTTTTTGCTTTAATTATTTTTTTTCAGTTGCAACATGCTTAAGTTTATGTAAATTTCATACAATATTCATTGTAAGAATAGATTTTAGAGAACAAGATTAACATTTACCTTAMTACATACAGTCATAAGAAGTTAAAGCTTAGAAACAAAGCTGTGCTATAGTGATTTATTTTTTGATGAAGTATTTTTCCTTGAGAAATCGTGAAAGTCATTTAGAGTTCAAGAATAAAAAAATCAAGCAAATCCTTATAGATATGTTGTTTGTTTTTTCCCCTGTAAAATGGCCAATTTTGGTTATATAGAATAAAATTTAAATTCAATTGTAAAAATAATACATGGCCAGGAGCTTCTAATTGCAAGTAATTAAACGATTTCTAAGAAATACTGAGCCCAAGATCCTCCTTCAGTCCTAATAGATATATAACCTTTACACAATTATTTTTGGTTACTGCTAAGATCCTCCATTCTGTCATTCTTTGTTCATGAAAGTCAGGTAGCGTTAAAGATTATATTCTTTATGACACTTTCATAAACACCTCTCTATGCTGATTTTATAAAAAAAAAAAAAAAGACAGGATTTTTCAGGCACTCTTACTGTGCCAATCTTTCCCATTTTTTTCAAATGTTTTAATTTCTTTAATTGTTCTAGCTATCTTAATTTAGCTARAGCTAATTAATCCATCTACCCCATAAAGGAAATTTCAGCCCTTTAAGTGTGAGATGTTATAAATCTTGATCTGAAAAATGCAAAGGCTGCAAAATGGAAGGATGAATTATTTTACTCAACTTTTTCATTTGAGCATGTCTTTATTAATGCTATGGAGTTTTAGAAGTAACATCATATAATTAAAGTGTGAAAACCGGAGTTAAATTGAGTCAGAACTGAAATACTAGGTGAGGGCATCCTTTTGACACGCTAGGCATGCCTGGGGACTGCTTCAGAACTGCAAGTGATAAATTATCCTCCTTTGTACTTARTGTCATTACAGCTGTGCAACACAGTAAGAGGAATTGTTGTGTGACCTAAAGGATGGAACAGTAACTTCTGTTCACACACTGTCCTAACATCCTTTGAATGGGGTGAAAAATCAGTTAACCTATGCTTTTCTTTCATTGCTTACTGTACAAAGTAGACAAGTAATGTGTGGACAAGTGGTGCGGCTATTTCAGTTCAGTTTGAAATTGTGGTGTTCAATGCACTGCCAATATGCAAAGTATAATAAAACTACTTGCTTTAGTGGCCTGATGTTGCATTTTGCTGTAAACAAGTTTTGTGAAAATTGCTTTGTGTAGCTATTGTAGATCAAAGTGCATGAAAAAGTTTTTACCCTTCTTATTGAAGTGGCAACAGTGGAGGGAATTGAATATGTAGTGTTAAAAGTTCATGTATAGAATTCACTGTGTAACAGAATAATGTCTACATCAATTAGTTAAGATGAGTTTGTTAGAACRAATGAGTAATATTTAGTTGCTTCCAGCTTTGGTTTTGTGTTTAAAGCTTTTCCAACCGATATTGTATATTGGACTTTACTGCCTAGCCCTGATTTTCAAGAATCAAAAGCTTCTGCGTGTCTGTTAAAATTCGTTAATGGAGCTCTTGTGTCTGATAAGAAAATGCCAGTCTTTCTGTAGTGAAGAAATATGGACCACTGAGTTACTGACTACTGATATTAAATGATAAAARTAGAGTGGTATGGAATATAGAAAAATGAAGAAAACAAACCGATTTGAGCTGTTATTGTACTTCTACCTCTAACATAATGCCAATGAAATAGGCAAATGTAAGGGTAACAGGCATCAGTGGCATACGTTCAAAAGATTCAAATAATGCATGACAGATAATATCTTTCTTGTATAAGTCTGGAGCTGTGGTCTCTTCACACCAAAGTGTTTGGTGTCTTCCATGGGATTTTATACAGGAGGACGTTCATGAAATGTTGCTTTAGGAGTAGTGAAAATAAAGACATACAGTAAAGGAGTATGTGCATGTATAGTATGACACTTTAAATATACTGATACACATATATTGTTATGTGCTGCTACTTGGATATCTGGTATATACAGGAGTTGGAAGGCATGCAATTATTGTGGTATAATACAGCYGGTACTCTTTATCTCGTGTATAGATTTGGTACTTGGAAATCATTCAAGCATTGAGGCCTTTCACTTATTTAGGGATAGGGGGAGACTCTTTGGCACAGGTTTTGTGATGCTTTGCCGTGGTTGGTATTTGGTCATATGTCTTTTTGTGTCTATTATTCCTAGATTGCAAGTAAGAGCTTAAAGGATGGGTTTAAGGATGGATTTATGTTTAATCTGTAGCCTGCAGTTCCTATTGCAGGTAAATTCTCCTCCCTTCAGTCAACATAATCATAAGTTCACAGAATATAATTCATGTCTGATGTTGCCTGCCAGAAGTTGTCCAAAAGTGTCTTGAAGTGGGTATAGTGAGGTTCACATAGCTTCKTGTTTGAAATAAGAACACAGCACAGCTGATAAGTGGCTTCATATTGCTTTTGCTGTGATTTCCACCAAACTTTGTATCAAATCCCTGCTGGGAGTGGAATCCCATGCTGTGTCCCTTGTCAAGCATTCTTCCCAAGAAAGGTTATCCAATATACGAAAGTGTGTGCAGTGTTATTGCAAGCCTTCTGGGTCTGCTCCACCAAGGCTGCTAATGTTCAAGCATCTTGTTTTCAGG
Organism: Nothoprocta perdicaria; assembly: GCF_003342845.1. Classification (NCBI taxonomy): domain Eukaryota; kingdom Metazoa; phylum Chordata; class Aves; order Tinamiformes; family Tinamidae; genus Nothoprocta; species Nothoprocta perdicaria. The sequence continues at coordinate 3,734,269 of NW_020454871.1, forward strand.
TTGTGAATCTGCCCCTTTTATTTGTATTTTGAGGGCAGGATTAAACATAGAAGCAAAAAGAGATACCAGTGTATCTGTGTAGAGCCCCTGTAGGAGAATACCTGTGAACACAAGGTTGCTCCAAGTGAACAGTGTAAGCAGAAGCACAAGATTGGGATTGTTCGATAGAGACAACTAAGTGCATTGCTGCTATCCATCAATGCAGAGCCTTTGCAGTGCAGGTTAAATATAAAAACAATCTCGTGCCACTTAAAAACAACTAAAATTATCAAAATATGGAGACACTAAATTTAAAGGTTAGCAAAAGGTTGGTAGTTCTTTAAATTTTTTCATTTGTTGTTTCCTTTTTGACCAGGCAAAAGAGATATTGAAATTTTTCCTATATAGCCTTTCAAGTTGAACTAATTTGGGGGGCTTAATTTAGATTTTGTTAAGAGGAGGAAAGGAAACAGACAATTTCAGAATAATTAGGATTAGATGTAATAGAAAAGGTGTGAGCTTAAACTTATCTTTCTTTGCCTTTTTTTTGTCATCATCTTGAAAATCATACTGATGCATAACTTGAAACATGTTTTACAGCATTAGGATTTATAGGAAGTTGGTCCCCCAAATGAGGAGATATCTCTCAATCATGAGACATCKCCTGATTTGCATGTTTATGAGGGATGTATGTAAGAAATCATCAAAATAAGTCTTAAATAATGCACAACTTAAAAATATTTTCCTTTTTTACTCTTTTTAGTCTCCATTCCTGGAGTTGTTAGCGTGAAAATTATGGGTCTTCATTTTATGTGTCCTCATGATTTTGGAGATCATCAGCTCATGATTCTTCAAAGTCTGGGTTTGACAGTATTATGCTATGTTGTAACGTATGCATGTGTAATGTGAACCAGTATGCTGCAGGTTAGAGGACCCTGTTTTCTTGGTGAGAGATGTATCTAGCTTTGAAGTTTAAAAAAAAAAACCCCACCCCGCCCCCCAAAAAAAACACAGCTAAATGTGTTTTGAGTATGAGAAGGAGAGGATGCCTTAAACAGATTTTCCTTTCTTATTCTAAAATTGCCTTCTTTTACTCAGTTATTACTATGTAAGGTATAAAAATAGATTTTGTGACAGGAATTCTGTTGTAAAGCACTATGTATGAAAACATACAAGTAATCCAGGACTGTTATAAAATTATTAAGCTCTGTTTTGTTAAATCAGGTAAACTTCATAATATTTAGTTGCTGATGGTTACAGACAAATCTAGCAATGATTTTTCTTGTTTTTTTTTTAAGAAGTGCTTAAGGATGTGCTTAATTTCTGGTGATTTTGGGAGAACCGATCAAAAGGACTGAGTAGAACTCTATTTTGACATATCAAGTCTTTTAAAGGGTTGCCTTGATTGTATTGCAGCTGAAGATAGGTTTCTCTACATGTTGAAAATTACTTAATTTAGCTATTTTTTAGCTATTTTTTCCTTATTTCTTCATGGAGCTAAGGGAACAAATTGTGATTACTGAGTTAYCTTAAAAGAGAGACTGCATGAGGAAATCTGCCCTGACTTTGCATCAGATGCTCTTTTCTAGTGAGGGAACAAGCAGAGCCATTAGGTCAACTGAGGACCTTCATTAGCAATGTGTTCTCACTGTGAGAACACACACCTATGAGGAAAGTGTGTGTTCTCACTCACCTATGAGGAAAATCTCATGGGAATTTATAAATTCTGTTCCAAAAAATGTGTGTAAGTGAGGATAGGAAGTGATAGGCAAAAGTCAAAATTGAGAACCCTTGAACTTGCACCCAAAATTACAATGTCTCTTTAAAATTAGCAGAAGGTTTCTTCAGTTCTTTGTATGCTTTCATACATGTTCCTCTCACAGTTTATCAGAAGACGAAGAAATGTGAGTATATTAAGAATCATGATTCTGGTAGCTCCAGGGAACGGACACTTAGGGTGACAGGCATTATTTAATCTAATATTTTGATGAGMGAATTATATGTCTTAAGTGAACTTTTGAACTGTTGTTCTGCATTGAGAAGTTTCTAAACTTTCTTTGTAAAGTATAAGTGTGAAGAGTTGCTAGTATTGCTCAACAATATGTAACATTTTAGGGTGCTTTATCCTTCGTGTTGCTTTTTATAAAGTATTTTTTACATTTCCAGGGAAATGGAGAAATCTTATTTTGTCATTRTTTTAAGTAACTTTTGTAGAGAACAAAATTTTTTAACTTTAGGACTTTGTGATGCCTAAAAGCCACAGAAGGGAAAGATAAAAGTATCTTCTGGATGATCTTGGTTAGGAATGGTGCTTACAGATTCCTACTGGCTCTATTGTCAACAGAAGATCTCTACCAAACTCAGTGCTCAGATTTACAGATATTGGCAAGGTGCAACAGTGATAGTGCTGGAAATCTCTTGAGTCCATCCCCTGCAAAAAGAAGGATTTTGCTGATACTAAATGAGTCTATATGGAGTCTTGTAAGTAGTTTTCCACCTGAAATTATCATGTTTCTAGTCAATTTAGAACAACGTACCTGTTTGCAGAGTGTGTTGAGAATGAGAAAAGGAGATTTTGTTTATGATAGAAATGCCTCTGAATGGAGTTGACATCGATTATCAGGAAGCATTGTACTCAAAAAGGAGATAGGTTCAGCACAAAATGGCAGGATATAGTTTTTATAGGAAAGGACTGAATGGGAATGCTAGAAATAAAAGTCACACTGCTAATTTTCCAAGGCTAACAAGTTGTGTAAGGATAAATGTGCACACTCTTTGTGACTTAGTATCTTCTAGTCATAGGTCCTGTAAATAATGTTAATATGAATGATGTAGATCATGTACTGGTTGCTAAGGAAACCATATTCACTGAATTTCCTTTTTGTTGTTGCACTGAAAGTAAATGTGTATTTTAGAATGATCTGGACGACAGAGAATGTAGCTTTTYCGCGCAGTTTTTCTCCACAGTCATCCAGAAAATGCAGTAGAAAATACTTCACTGTTTAAATTTCTTGTGAGAGTCATTAAGAAATCTCAAATTTTAGGATCCTTATTTCACAAGCCCAAATATCTTGCTTTGCATAACTGGATACCGTCTTGAAATATGTAATATATACTTTCACTTTTATGACAAATTCTAAATATATGTTCAAGATACTTAATTGTCAGTTATGAAACAATATTCAAATTTATTAATGCTTGTGTGCTTTAGAACGTGCATAACAGACTGCTGGGCTCATAATTGGTACAAAATATCCACAGGAACCAGTTAGACGCTATTGAGCATCCCATGTGTTTGAGACAGGCTGTTGAAATCTTTCCTTATTGTAACTGTATGAACATTTTCATGCTGTCTATGTATTTTTAAAAGAAGGAACAATATGCTGGCAATTATTTATTTTAGATGTATTTCTATGAATTATAACCCCCTCTGGGTGTTGGTTTTTGTCTGGAGTCTAGCTGCATGTGTGAGGAAGAAACAAAGTCTCTCCTTCATGGTCCTCTGCTCAAGGGTTGTTCCTGTTTGATATCAGGAGTTGGTCTTGTCTTGTCTGCAAGAGAGGAGACATTTCCCCAGCAGGTAAAAGCTCATCTGACTTAAGTCTGATGTTCTGCCACACAGAAATATGGTATGATTGAACACACTGTGCCTTGATACTGTAGTTTGGCCCAGTCTCCTGTGGGAAAGACAAAATTATCATGGCCTTGATCCTTCGGCCTGTCAGTTCAGTTCTCAGCACATAAATGCCCAAGTTAAGGAAGGCAGGAGAGTTGTTAATGTCACCTGGCTATTTCTCTAGTCTTCATAGAGAAACCACTGATCCCTGCAGTGCATGGGAAACAATCAAGACTGTGCTCCATCTGGTACTAGTCATCATTAGTTTCTGGAGAAGGTTCTTGTGGCTAAAAGGTAGGACTTGATTTTGAGTTGCTGTGGGTCTGGATGTAAAGTTCATCTCCTCTAGGTAAGTCTCCTGCCTCTCTGGCCTTTCAGTTTCTRACAAATGTGAGCTGTTTGCTAAGGGCTCGTGTGAACAGTTTTCCTTGTAAGCAGAGATAAGCTGAGATGGGACATATGTCTCTCTTCTCCTTTCATCATCCAGCTTCAAATACAGAACACCCACATCAAGGAATGCATGGGGAAAGCAATAGATGGAGGCAGGAATATGATTTCTTGAACATCAATAAATTTTAGGGGGGTAGGTAAGGTTGGTGTTAAAGACAAAATAAGGTTGGTGTTAAAGACAAAAGTTCCCTTTTTTCTCCAATATCTTCTCTTGAAATCATTTCCACTTTTGCTTTCTTTCAGCTAAAGAAATGTAGGCAAATGAAATCTGTAATGATATGTATTAAAAATCTGCATTAAATCCATTTGTTCACAACCATCTTCAGTTCAGACAGCTCCCAGCCTTGAAATAATCAGGCCTTAAATTGCAGTACAGGTAACTGGATATGAACTCTTTTTAACAATCCCACATTTGCTTTATTTTCCTTCATTCATTATGCTCTCTAAACACAACTAGGGAAACTAATAAATTATTATTTGAGCTGCTTAGCAGTYTGTTCCATTGCAACCTTTATATCTTTGACTGCACAATATACCAAAAAACTTTATGTATGGAATAAATAGCTTTTGCAGTATATGATTTCAAAGCTTGAGTGCTCTGCTTCTTTACTGAACGCAGTAAATTTTACGATAGATTGTAATCCCATTCATACTTGGGCTTTTAGAATGCCTAACAACTCTCAGAAACTGCAAATCATTATATAAATGCATCAGCATCRTAGTGTGCTGCATGTATAGACGTTTTACTGGGCAAAAATTTATTTCTCTGTGTAGTTCTGCTATAAATACACATATGCCACGTATTCTTTAACAAAATGTAGTACACAGAACTTTACCATATTAATTCATTTTGTACTTAAAACAATCATGTTTTAATATGAGTTGATTGAAGTAGCAGTCTGCTGTAAAAGATTCATTAGGTTCTTTAAGAGCTTTTTATAGCAACATACTAAACATTTTATTAAAAATAAAGATTTTGTGTAGGAATAAATCAAGCACTCTAATAAGATCTTGAGAGCCAGCATTAAGATTACTTTTTAATTTAAACACTCTTGCTCAGCACTGATGAAAACTTAAAATGGCTTTTATAGAAGAGAATCCAATATGTTTGTGATCAGCTGAGTGCCTTGTAGCCCAGATAAATGGGCTACCTAGATTTTAGCTGGTCTTAGAAAAGATGTATGATGTAGAAAGATGTGGCCTGTAGAAAACTGGAGCTTTSCAAGAATCCATCTGGAATCTTGGCAAATCGCAAAGATGAAGTCAGTGGTCACAGTCTTTCCTCAATGTCTATCTGTAGCCCTGCTCTATAATGTAAGGGTGAGGTGACAACTCTTAAGTTACTTTTTCACTAATATACTTGTGTTTTGAGGGTATCCATTCTATTGATGGCTTTCACGAGCCACGCCATGGTAAAATAATTTAATATGTGAGTCGCTGCAAGTAGAAACCAATCGCTTCTGTGTGATTTTTGGTATTGTAATACAGAAATTTCTTAATTGTGTTGAACTTGGACGAAAACAAAAAAAAGCAGAGACAAACTGTGCCCTTTTGAGCTATTGCACATGTTTATTTCATACTTGGTATCATGTTGCGGAGCCCTGGCCTGGCTATCTGTATACAGGCTGTTATATAGTGGAGGAGTTGCAAATGCTCACTTGTACTGGTGTTATACTGCAATCAATATAAACAATTGCAACAGTGCATTTCTATCTAGTGTGAAATGTCATTTCAGGGTATGGAGTTCATTTTCATGAAAGCCAGCAAACAAATTGCTGCAGTATTTCCAAGCGAAGTGAAGAAGAGCATAATATATAAACAGCTTCTATTTTCCTTTTTCTGCAGAGAATAATATACAATTCTCAAAATTCTGAGGCCRTAAACATATAGTTTCTTCTGTAATACATAACAAGAGCATGTTGGTTTGAAGACGTTACTGTAGATTTTCCTTTGAGAAGTGTATGCATGTGGGAACAATTTCAGTTATTTCAGCTTTATCAGCTGTTTTAAACTCTGCAGTGTGACAAGATGCATGGCAGTTCTTGTCATATGCTTCCTGAACACACAGCRTCAGCCCTTATCACTTCCTAATAATCCAAATTGGCTCTACAGCTTGGCTGCCGAGCAGTCTCTTCACACAATACTTAGCTCTGAGAAACGTTACAAACTTTTGCAAACCTTTGCTGTGACCCTCACTCCTTAAAGCTGTTTCAAATTAAATATGGAGTTTAGTCATTTAGATGCTGATCTTGGTAGAACAGTTGTATGCTTTTTGTTTTGCATATTTGAGTATAGACGTGCTGTTCACTGAGATAACCTAGGAGTATTTAAGGATATGGGGTTATTTGCAAGAGAAGGTTTTTGGTTGCTGCTGATGAAATAATAAATCAGGTCACAATACAAATTCTGTTTTGGGGAATTGATAAAATAAAGGCTGTTCATGTGAGATCACTAGTTCTAATCGCCCATAGGCATTTTTGTCTGTTCTGGCCAAAACTTTAATGAATGTGGAGCTTCTTCTCTGTGTGTTTTCTTTTCTACTCTAGAGATGGTCTTTAGGCTGAGCTGAAGAATAGCAGCATGAACATCCCAAAATTAGGACCAGTTCTGCTGATAAGTGGAGAATTTCAATTTTCAATCTTTTCTGAAACCTTTCATGGCTGCTTCAGGAAAATATGGTTCTTATATTGCTCATCTGTCATGCAATTATTTAAACTGTTGAAGCAGGTAGTACTACTGCTCCAACTTGTACTGCTGATTTAGCTTGTTACTCAACTCATCCATGCCTGACAGCTCTCCTCTGTAAAATACATATTATAGGACTGCTTAGGTGAATATACAGGCTTTAAAATTCTACACTTGGCCAACTGTGGTGTGGACAACTCAGATATAAACTCTTTTCATACAAAATCTTATGGAAATGCAAAGTATGTATTTTGTAAAATATGATTATGAAATGGGTCTTACTTCATATCTTTAGAAAGTTTTAAAACTCAGAGACCTGCGGTGGTTTTTGGAAGGCTCAGAAATGTGCGCTTCATTGAACAATATGCAGAACCAGGATTCACTTTTTCACTTTAAATCCTTTTTCTATCACTTCCCCTCCCACCAACACCTCCTGACCCTACCAAAAAAAAAAAAAAAAAAAAAAAAAAAAAAAAAAAAAAAAAAAAAAAAAAAACAGCATTTTTTTTAAGTCTGGAATGATTAGGTGCTTAGGAATTTGAGGGAAGCTATGTTCAATTTCTATCAATAATATTATAATGGTCAAGGCTATTTGAGAAGTATGAGAGACAGTCAATAGAGAACTGATGTCTGCTTCAGTATAGACTGGAGAGACAAAGAAGGTACAATTTCATACCTAGAAAATAGTTTTGTGGAGAGATTTGCTTCTGTCAAACTGCCTTTTTTGAATTTACATTAGCAATAGTCTCTTCATAAGTTCATTCTAGGTTTTGAGGCAAAATCATTATGTTTTTAGAATAGCAGGTGCTAGATACAGGAAGAACTGTTTCTAACTCTTCCACTGACTGTTTTAGGAGTTTGTAAAAGTTATTACTTTTATATGGTTTTTAATTTCCATGTATTTAAAACAGGGGGTAATAAATCATTTCCTTTTTTTTCAAATGTATTTGTATATTATTAGGTGAAAAGTATTATGCCAATAAAAATGCTGCTGTGTTTCATGAAATGAAATTGATGGGTTTTCTCCGCTACTATATGACAGACAACTTTAAGCTTACAAATGTCTTGAAGTATAACTTAATCCAATATCTAATTTGCTCTGTTTTCCTGAAAAATACACTTGTTTCCTTAGTTCACTAATTGACTTGACAAAATGCCTATCCTGAAGTGCTGGCCTTTAGTGCTTTCAGTAAACATCTCTGAGTCTTTCTGCTTTGTGTAGTGGAAGCTGTTTTGCGTCTGGTACGTTTTGAATAAATGAGGTGATAAGAAATCACTATAGATAAGATGTGCTTTTGTTCTTCTGTTTTCTCTGAGCAACTTCAGCTGAACTTGTGATCTGACAGTTTGAGAGGGCATAAAATTTGTCTTCTAGGGCTGTAGTGTTTTTGAGCCATCTCAGCTTACTCTTTTGAAACGCCAAAAAAGTTTTTCTAGGACGTAAAACTATTCTGGATAGATTTTTTTTTTTTTTTTTGAGAAAGGAACTATTAAGAGTGTGAATGTCATCTTAATGAGATGTATCTGACTATGTAAATGTTAAGTTGCATAGCAAAATGTGCTGCTAGGATACAAACACATCACTCTAAATCAATAAAATGCAGTTATAGAGGTTAGTAGGTCTCAGTTTTTTTTTGATGCTAAGAAAGCACCTAGAAGTTCTATGTTTTAAAGTACATGAAAATTCAGACACGTCATGTGTTTCTTCTTGCCACCTTGACACTGTATAGAAATGACAAATGATAAATGTATTGTATTCTTTATCCAGTTTTAAAGGGTATATTTCGCATTAAATCATATCTGGCTCAGTTTACCATGTAAGAGTAAATTTTTACTGGGTAGAGCATTTGTTTCTTCTGTATGCAGAAAGCTCTGTGGGTTTTGTTCCTTTCCCACCATTAGGCTGCCCCCGTTACAGGAAAGCAGAGGTCATGCAAAGCAGCTCTCTAGGTTTGCCTGCTGCGGCAGCTTACGAGCCTCACACGTTTGCTCCTGCTTCTCAGCTTTCACAGTTTACCTGTGAGCTTCAGGATTTCGCAGACACTGAAATGTCACCATGACACTTTGGCTTAGTGTCAAAGTCTTGTGGATTCTAGGTTTAAGCTGTCGAACAGACTATAGTCCAAAAAGAAATTGAATTATTATTCTTCCACTTAAAAYGGCAGATCATGGATATTTGCCTATGTCTGATTCTCCTTGTGTCAAAATAAATGCTTCATCTGTATAGAAGTATTTCACATACACTGAATAYGCTGAGCACTCTTGGTTTTGTGTTTTTGCAATTCTTGGCGGAATTGCATTTGATATGAGGAAGAATTTCTTTGCTGTGAAGGTGACAGAGCCCTGGAACAGGCTGCCTGGGGAAGTTGTGGAGTCTCCTTCCTTGGAGATCTTCAAAACACACSTGGATGTGACCCTGTGCCACCCTGTGCTCTAGGTGTCCCTGCTGGAGCAGGGGACTCCAGAGGTCCCTTCCAACCTCAATCGTTCTGTCACCTGAGCTTCCTGCCAAGTAAACTTAACTCACTGATTTTATGGCAATGTAGCTTAAACTTAGATGGAAATGAAGCCATTTTAGAGTACGTTATTGCTGCAAAGTTAACAAAAGGTGAATAGTATTGAATTCAAAGTAATCAAGAGTTGAGTTGTATGTATGACTCTTCAGAGGGCAAGTGGTAAGGGAAGCATGTAAAGAAGCTCCCGCAGTGGTATTAGGAGCTCAGAGCAGCAGCCCAAAAGTGATGTGCTGGGAAGTCTTTTCTTGCCTCTATTCCCTGATTTTTTTTTTCCTTTTTTTTTTTTTTTTTTWTGAGTGTTAAGGGGAAAGTAAAGGAGTGGAAAGGCTGTCCTATATGCTTCRTGCAATGCAAATGTCACCTTACTCATCCACAGGGTTCCATGCTGCCCTATTGGGCAGACACTATTTTGGAAATAGATCACGTTCCAAAAAATATTATCTACTTAACTAATGAAATTTTAATGTTTTAGTGTGAGTGTTATTGCCACCCCTTTTTGGCTGGTTACTTTTTTGTTCCTTTTGTCTTTTASTGATCTCAATTTAATTCAGAATGACGACAAGAATGAAGAAAGAAAGGATGAGGAAAAAGCAAAGTAAAATAATCCAGCATTCAGGATCAGATGTGGTTGCTTTTCAGTTTCTGGAATGCYAGCTTCTCCTCTTGCTGATCATCTTGCTGATTCTGCTTCTGCAGACAATCTATACTGTCTCTTGTGTACTTCATAAGTCTTTGCACACATGCTTGCCATGATACAARGGCTTGTAGGGAAAATTTGCTTAGTTCTCCTTTGAACTTCTTCATGCCATGTATGGGACTGATGATGATTAGTGCATGGTACTGAGTGACCCGAAACAAGATAGGGATGTGACAGACAGTGCTGTGTGCCGCACCCTTTCTCAGCATAATTTTATCCTATGACAAACAAATATGGTTTTTATTATATTTCTATAGAGGATTTTCTCAATGGGAAGAAAATAGATGTCAAATATTGTAGTGGGCTTGGTGGGCAGGTGATTACAAAATTGATTTATGCCTTAGGAGAACTAATGGACTTGGGCTTCCCGCAGGTTTTTATGTTAGTGCCTTCAGCCATGGCACCTCAGCAACGTATTCCTTATTTTCTACCCTCTCCTGAAGTATTAACAGACTCTTACATTCCCTTTTACCTCCTACTGCTGTTTTTTCCCCCARTTCCCTCAAATCTTTCCTCTTACTTTCTGTTCTGTGTTCCTGCACCCTGCAAATCAGGGACCTGCTCACCTTTGAGAAGGTTGTGCTTTTGTAGTTCTGGTTGAAATCAGCCGGTGAGCTCAAAGGCTGTCTGGCTGACAAACAGGTATCATGGGTGCTCAAACTGAGAARTTTCCTCTTCACACAGTGTGATCACATCAGTATTTTCTTTGTAAAGAAGACAAAAAATCTAAAATCCCATTCCAACTATGCCTAGGGACAGTTTCTGGTGAAGAGGTAAAACATTGATTTTTTTTCTTCCTTTTTTTCTTTTTTCCAGTATCTCTAAAAGCCTTGCTTTATTGGGTTGCAGGTCTGAGATGGACAGCAGGGCGTGGATAGGTAGTCACTGGTGATATTATTATCCCATTAACAAGTTCAGCCTGGTCAGATGCCACAATTGCAACTGTAGATGCACAGTGAATGTAACCTGGGAATGATGGAGAGGGCAGCTGAAATTGCCACCCTTGCTGAAAAGTGAAGGTCGCATAGCACCGTGAGGATCATATGCATGAAGTAAAACCAGCTTCAGTTGAGCATTGGTAACTGTGTGTTCARGAACAACTTAGACTACTGTTATCTCAAGGTTTACAGTTTTGCAGCTGTCTATCATGTGTGTAGTCCTGTTATATTGCACAAATGCAGTATACAAGCCTAAATTGCAACCCAGACAACTGAGAAGAAATCGCTTCCTTTTTGTTTCACTGGTGACTCTTAGTTCTGTTGGTGCTTCTAGAACAAACTGGTGGCCACTTGATGGCCACCATGGAAAAATAGTTCTATAGGTGTTGAATGTTTTAAAATACTTGCAGGACAGTGTCTCGGTAGCTTGTCATGGAAAGCTGGAAGCCCTCGCAATGAGGTGGTTTAGTGAAATATGGTACAGTCGTGAGTGTTTCGATGACTCTCATAATGCATGCTTAATGCTTGGGCTGGAAAGGAAGGCAAATTTTTATTATTGATCCTACTGATAAAGAGGAAAAAAAGGGAACCTACCGAAGCTAATGTGTGTTCCATGACCCTCTTCATTTATCAGCCTTTGGGCTTCAGCAGTTAAGGCTGTCTAAGATGTTTGGAGTAGTGAAGTGGCATAAAAAAAATAGCAAATAGGGTAACACRTTGCTGTGTCTGTCATTGAAAATATGTCTGAAAAGAAGTATAGTTTATTCTTTTCTACATATTCATCAAGCTAGGACAAGTGCAGCTTTTTTTGAGTGATTAAGCTCTTCTAAAATCACTATTAAAAAAAAAATCCAAGAACAAAAAAAAGAGAAAAGGCTTGTAGGAACTGATTTCAGGATTTTCATTTCATGCACACATTTCTCTTGCTCTTATACTGTTATAGGTTATATATAGTATTTCCTCTGCCTCTGTTAGATGAATTCACTTTTTTGCTTCCAAAGAAATATTTTGAAGAAATACTTATGTATATAGGATTCTGCAAAAATATTTTAAATCAACTGATAAATCAACCTATTGTGAAACAACATTTGAAAAATTAAAATGGTCACTCTAAGAAAATTCTAAGTAATGAGAGGCTAAATATTTTAAAGAAGATCCTATGCAAAATTCATCTGAAGCATATCTCGGTGTTCTTTATTCTTCCATTGTCTCCCTTCTTTCCTTGCCAAAACACACAATTAAGTAGTGAATTTACACAGCTGTAACTCTGAAAATACAGGGTATTTGCAACCTTAAAGCCATGTCAATTTTGAGTCACAATTTTATATTTTGACATTTGTTTTTATGTTGAAATAATTGTAGGAATAAATGAYTTCATTTAGAAGCCTCTTACGATATCTGCATATGAAGTAGGTAGTTGCTAAATGAGCAGAMGCTATGCTCTGATTAAGAGGTAGGTCTGCGCATCCGTACACTTGGGACTAGCTTTCGTGTGTCTAGTAGCTGCATTTATTTGCATAGGATTTAACTGCAAGGGTAAATGTTAACATAAGTGCTCTGAGCCCTGTTTTTGAGGGGCATTTATGTCTACTATGGAGAGGAGTTGAGGGAAGAGCTCTGATTATGGGCTTAAAGCGGAGTCTCCTGAGGTGGCATTATAGGGTATTTTTCACCAACCAGACAGGTCTTATGAAGCGGTTGAAGTGAAGGAGACCTGCACCCGTCGTCATTGGAGCTCCAAGTGATATCAGAGTCTGTCTTTGTAGATGTGATTGAGCCACCTTATTGAGATGATAGGTTTGCTGAAATAGCTGTTGCTTGAGGAGGATGAAATATCTGCTCAATGTGTTCTAAATCCATTTTCTTGAAAATAAGAAAAATAATCTTGACATTTTTTCTTGTATTATTTGCACAGCTTTGAAATGTCATCCAAAGTTAATATTCTTTGCCATTACAAATAGGGTGAGGTAGTATATAACATGAAGCATGTTTCATGGTCACTGATGTCCTCGTACATCTACAGAAAGAAGAAACATTCCCCATGAATATTAATGCTGATGTCACAACCTGSTGTCTGCACCAGAAATATATTTGTTTCCATGGTAACTAATTATTTAACCAAGGAAGGGGGGAAAAGAAGCAGCAGATTTTTGGTAATATAATTGAAAATAAGATGAGGCTGTAAAAGTGATGCTATGGGGGTAAAAAGTTTCCTATGGAACTTAATATTTCTTTGCTTTTCTTTTTTTTCTTTAAATGACAAGGGTATGAAAAAGCCTTTCCTATATGTTCTGTTGTTAAGCAGCATTAATGTTTGTTGTAGGTTGGGATACAATAGTTCTGTGTTTTAGAGTGCTTCTAGTACATGCCTGTATGATATCTCAAGTTTTATGTAAGAGCAGATATTAATAAATCCTGTGTGTAGTTCTGTGTTCATCTTTTAATCACCAAGTCACAAACTCTGCTCTGGTGGATCTGTATGTGCCTTCTGCCATGGAGCTGCTATTGGGTGTCCTGCTTGGGAGCCAGGGTGGCTCTTCCCTCGTCTGTCCCCAGGGTGCCAGGAAATGTCTGTCGGTACATTTCTGTCACTTTTTGGGTCCTGCACTGTGTTTTCTTGCTGCGTGATGCTCTTGTGGGCCCTTTCCTGTCTCTCTGGATCTCGCTGCCCTCAGAGTGAATTGCTTTTTGTCCTTGAGCTGCTGCTTGGCTCGGAGGCCGTTTTCTCACCCATATTCCCGTTATTTGCGCTCTGCCAGGGAKGGCCGCGTGCTTTCAATCCGCCAGTGCTGTCATCTCTCTCCRTGTCAAACACGTCGCATGCCAGGCTTTCTGCTTCCGAGCTGGTGGCAGCCGTCAAGGGCTCACGCCGGTGACTCAGCTGAGCCGACGTTGGCGGCGACCTCTTTAATCACCCCTCCCAACAAAACGCTTAGCGACAGATGCTCCCCTTGCGAGACGGGAGGTTCACCTGGACGCCCGGCTGGCCAGGGGCCAGGGATGTGAGGAGACCCGTTGGCACCATCACATCACGGGGCAGCAAGTCCCTCCCGCGTGGGATGCTCACGCCGTGCAGCACAACGGYGTGTACCTGGGCAACAGGCATGTCCCGCTGCTCTGTCCAGCCCCTGCTCCAAGACGTGCAGTTAATGCTTAATTTTGTCTTGCCTCTTTTGGAGAGAATAGGAATGTCAGTGGGTGCGTGTCTTCCTCGTGCTCCCCATGCTGAGCACAGGCAATTGAGGGCACCATGTGCAGTGCCCAACAATAAACCACATGGGTTAGGGAGTGAGAGTTCACCTATGGGTCACGTATGTCTGAGTACACGGGTGGCTGGAAGAGGTAACCTTGGTTCAAGGTCTGCATAGTGGCGCAAGAGCTGGTTTTCTATCAGAATGTTCTCTAAAATTCAACTTTTTTCATGAATAAATCTGTGTTCTGCTGCACACGGAGTATAAATATTCTCCATATGTTTGTTTATGCATTTCCCAAGCATGATACACAACAAAATTATATGAAGRCTTCAGTACATCAAAAGATGTCAATACATGAACCAGATGTATTCTATAGTACAATAAAAATAAGTAAAATTCAGCATAGATCAAAGAAATGTCATAGGCAATTGCTACATTTCAGAAGTAAACATTACTTAAAAATTTATAAAAATCCATCAAAATTATTTCATGGGATAATTTGAGAGTGAGCTTGATATAATCTGCATTTCATTTTTGGATAATTTTCTTTAGGAATAAAAGGGATTTTTATCTGCAGAGCCCATTGTTTCTAGAAAAGTGACTTATGAGGAAAATAGCTTCTGTAAATGTAAAGTTTAAGCATATGAGTAGGCTAAAATCATTTTAGCAACATTTTCTGCTTTTGAGATGTGAGAATTTAGTTGCTTGAGGGGCAAATTTTGGATGATTAAGCAGGCCCTGGAAAACAAGAGCTGGAATTTATGGACAATATGAAGATTGTCATTCTTCCTTCACTTTCATTCATGAATATAAATATAGATGAAGGTAATATTTTAAAAAGTTTTCATTGTCATGATGCTTATTAGCAAGAAAATGAAATAGAAAACCATAATCAAACACAATTTTTGGAACTACTTTTACCATGTCTAGGGAGGGAAAGGTTTTAGTTTGTTTTTCTTAGCTAGAAGTGACTTAGAGATGCAACAAGTCTTGCTGAAAGTTTATGGTTACTCCAGTTCATATGACATCAAATAAACAAGGTTATACATAAATGCAGCAGAGAAACATGTAGGGACTCATATAGGGAGGATATGTTTTTMTGGAAGGGTTCTTCTGCCTCTTTTTCACGCGTAGAGCTCTTGATCAGGAAAAGGGCTTGTGTGGTGCATCCTTAGTGTTGTAGGCAGGGGAGTTGTCATGTGAATCTCTTGCTTAATACTGTGTGTGAATGACATAGGAGTAGAGAATACACAGATGAAAATATGGAAGAGGGAATAGAGGCATAGTGTCAGTTGAAGAAAATGGATGTAAATCATTTTAGATTTTGGAAAAATCAAGGATTTCCTATTAAATATTTACTAGAATATGCATAGCATGCTAAGGTGCCTAATTGAATTTTATGCACAATGTTCTACACACTCTTCATTTCTTCACCCTGACTTTGGGTATACAGTAGGGCAAAGAATGCTTTGTACAATTGTACACATTTTAAAAATATATTCTAGTRTCCATTTTTGATATATTTAGACTAGTCCTTTGGTTCTGCTGTTCCACTTCTCTAGAGTGTTTTGCTGCTCTTCAGAGTTGGATCTCTTTCTGCTTAGGTGCCTGTAAGGGGCCTAGCAGGGCTTTCCTGTTCCGGAGAGAAGCTCTTGGATATTCAGTCCCTATTGAATACCTGCGTGTCTGAGCTGAGGACACAAAAGCTGCATGTCTTAAATGGTTTGATTTTTATATTAAGCTCTTTTGTGTGAACTTCAGAATGGTTTAGGGTGCTACATGGTAGCTTTGTGTGTTCTGTCACTGTTGTAATTCACACCCAAACTGAAACTTTTGCTCAGTTCATGACTTCTCTTTGGCCATTAAAGTGTACTTCAAAGTCGCTTCCTCCCTACTGATGGGAAGTGTAAGATTGTTTCTTCACGCTTGCATAACCTTTGTCATCAAAGCACTTTACTGGCTTTTATTCTATCACTTCATCTGTTCCTGACGTTTGCCTTCTCTCCTTCTTTGTAGTGCAAGTATGACTTGTAGCTAATGTCCCTTARATCCCAAGGGTATACCATGACTGATGAAAAAGAAGAAAATTCTTACATTTCTTAAGTTCCTGACCTAATGTTTCTCTGAGAACAGAGAGGCACAGGAAGATAGCGGAGTTGGCAGACTTGTGATCACCAAGTGGTTAGAGGGTAAGGAAGCAGCAAAGTTATTCTTGTGGTGTTGGGCTGCTGACCACAGCTTTACTACTTTGAGAAATCTTTGCCAGAGGTTTAAATAAGCTTTTGTTTTTCAAAAAAAGTCAATGGCTGCTAAGGGTGTTGAAATTGGAAATCGACCAAGACATTGACTTCCTCTGGAGAAGAAAAAGCATTATGAAAAATTCTCTGAAAAACAGGAAGACACTGGTTTAGGAAGCAGAGAAAAATAATTGAAAAATGAAAGTGCTTACTCTCCGTCCTTTGAGGGATTTCAAATGGTCTTCCTGGAGCATATCCTTCCTGTCAAGTTCACAGCTCTTTCTGACAGGATATTCAATATTTTTGATGCATCAAAGCAGAAATATACTGGCAGTGACATAGTTGAAACTTTGGGAAACAAGTCTTTCACTATTACACAACTGCTTGCCTTGGATGAAYACTTTGACTAAATTTTATGGCATATTCATATAGCTAAAACTCTGGGCAAAAGACATGCAGGAATAACTGCAGCAAAGGAATGCTTGATGCATGGAGTGCCATGCAAAACAGTAKGTACCTCAAGCTTATTCAGTCATTGTCCTCCATAAACCTGGACACAAATGTAAGTATCATAACAGTAGAAAAAGAATTGGAAGKAAGCAAAGAGAAATGATAAAGGAATTGACTTAAATGACATGAAAGTATATCACTTCTAGCTGCCTCAGGTAGGATCGTTACATGACTAAAATAGTTGTCTGAGTTTCCACATTAAAGATGACTAAGGCCAGCCAGGTCTGGCAGTTGTTATCAATTGATGTTTCTTCAAGTCCTTAAAATTTTCACGACATAAAGTAGAATAGTCGTGTTTAGCACAAATAAATAAATGCCTTTGTCCTTTTTTCTTTTTTTTCCCCTTTTCTACCCTTCTGACACTTTTGTATTTATCTTTTCTATGGCTAGAGGTTTTGCATCTCCAGAGTTGTCAGTCTATTGCTTTTCCTGAATACTAAACTGTGCAGGTTTGCTTATATGTAAAGATTACAGAATGATAGGAGCAGATTGAAAGACTGAGGAGAATATTACAGGGAAATATGTTGTTAGGGAGTATGAAATAGTTCCCTGTTTGCTTGAGCTTTCTTGTTTTGTGAGCCCTGCTTAAAGATATCTGCGGTTTGAGTCATCTTTGCTTCTCAAGACACTTGTGCTTTTATGAAACAAACAACTGGAGGAAAGGGATCTGAGCAACAGGAGGATACTTTCTTTATCTCCCTGAAAATATGTAATCTTTGAACTCTGAAGGAACAGAACAGGAGGAGATATTGTGAGGAGTTCTGTAGTTGAGCCTTCTCAGTCCTGGGACTCTGAAGAGGCTGCAAGCCCTACAAAGCTGTTGAGTTACATCTCGTAGATTCTTTGTCAGTAGCTTGTATGCGTAATACTGAGCTTTAAATTTCACATTTAGGAGTGAAACTTCAGAGCCAGCTAGCTCAAATATGGAGTGAGCCACAGGGATATTCAGAAAAATACAAGGAGGACTTGTGTGCATCAGGCAGAAAGGCAATGATGAAATGGTTAATACCATTCTGAGGAACCTGCTGATGAAATGTCTGTTTATATTCCTAGGAAAAGAACATATCATGCTACTGGTGTTCCCTGCTAATCTCAGCTTTTATCTTTAATAACAGATGCTCTTGTTTCTGAGATTTTTTTATTATTATTATTTCTYTGTTCCTTAGGTTTTGTAAAATTTGCATAAAATGCTTTTGGATGGACTACTGAGAAAAAGTGTTAGAAGTCTTGTGTCAAATGATTAAAATCTGATGGCTTTCTTCCTCATATTTCTCATATAACATGTGTTCCCAACCTTAAAGAGKGTTGAAGTGAGTAGAGCTACAGAAGCATAAATCCTTCTTTCTCTAATGTGTCAGAAATTGCTTTTCTGTAAGGTATGTTTCAGAAGTCGCTTAGAATTGTCATTGAAAAGAAATATGAAATATTTGCTCAAGAGACATATCAGAGGTGACTTGTAGAGAGATTGTTTTATGTCTGCAGAGAAATCGCACAAAAACTGTTTTTCAGATTCCTGGGTTTCTGTTAGCAGAGGTCATTATAACACTGATTCTTTTCCCAGGTTTTAATTTGAGAGAGTTTTGCTTCTTCTAAACTATAAAATTTTTAAATAGTGAAAGTAAGTTATAAAGCTAAATCTTGGAGGATGCAGTTCATTGAGTGTGCAGTGAAACGAYACTCTTTGATGTTGATTAACCTATCATCATTTTCCCAAGTAACTAGTTCAATTTTATGGGAAGTTAGCTTCTAGTTCAGTAAGTCTCARTCCCTCTTTAGAGCTATGCAATATGACCAAAATTTCATATATAAATATTTGCAGCGTAGTTCTGGAGTGTTTAGTCTGACCTAGCAGTGGTCTGTAGCAC
Organism: Nothoprocta perdicaria; assembly: GCF_003342845.1. NCBI lineage: Eukaryota > Metazoa > Chordata > Aves > Tinamiformes > Tinamidae > Nothoprocta > Nothoprocta perdicaria. Next base: position 3,752,956 of record NW_020454871.1, read on the forward strand.
ATAAATGGAGAGATGTGACCAGGATAAAAAACAAGGTTTGTATCCTCTGAAGAGGCATGAGAAAGACTTGAGCTATTTGCCTTCCCAGGAAGTTTGTGGGGAAGGAATCGGCTCTCCTCCATCAACCGACATCTGCGGTGTGGGATTTTTCTTTTCTAAATTTAAAGGGCATCAGCAGAGCAATCTGTTGTTTGCATAGAAGAGTGCTGGTAAAGAAAGTGAAAATACACTCGAGGGAATGTCTGTTCTGCCCTGCTCRGCTCCAAGAAGGCTCTTGCAAAACAAGCCCAGGGAAACATTTGTGCAGCATTCAGCATACATGTGAGGGGACGTGGGAGGAGGTGGGCACGCCTCCCACAGACAACATGCACGTGGAGCATCTTCACCTCCAAAGGGCTTCACGTTCACACCACACATTCCTGAGGTCCACTGCAGGAGTGGACTTCACAGCTTGTCGTGATAGTGTTCAGAGCTACGTGCATGGCTTTTGAGGTGATGGGAATAGTTTTTCCCTGGATACCTGAGCTCAGACTCGTAGGTGAGGTGTGAATTAAGAAAATACGTTACACAGAGGACTGTAATGTTTCAGATGGAATAATATGACATCTGAGAAGGTGTCTTGAATTGAGGCCAGCTATATTCACAGTGGTTCAGGTAACAATGTTCTTAACTCTTGCTTCTTGGTTGGTTGCTTGATAAATTTGAAGATCATCTGAATTTTAATTCAGTTCTAGCAGATACTAGCATTTCCAGAAAATACACTTCAATTTTGAAGTTTGATTTAAGTTGTGGTGAATAAAAGATGATTTAGAATAGGTTTAGCTTGACAATGATATAAAAAAAAAAAAGCTAAATCATCCTAATTTTGTGAAAAGTAATTGCTGCAAAAGTAAATTATTTTTGCTCATGAAAGATATTCTAATATTCTAAACATCTGAGTGAATTTTTGGCTGCTACGACTATTTCCTTTATTTTACAGATAGTTTGGGAGATTTTATTTGGATTGGAGGGGTTGAATGAAACATAAGCAGTGTTTTATTAAAACCCTCAAGGTTACGTTTGGTTTGTGAACTTGTTGAAAATCAGTTACTTTGCACTGTTTCTGTTTAGGAAAGTGTTCATAAAGTCAAAGTTTATGAATGGTGGTGTTACAGTAAAAAGTTTATGTATATTGAACAAATTTCAGATCTTTACTTAGTTTTGTTCTTCTCAGGATTCTGCTATGAAAGCTGTGCACACTGTTATGTTTTGCTTCATTTTGTTTTATGTATAGCTAGTGTTTTGTCCCTAGACATTCCCAACTTGTTCTATTTCCTAAATCTAAAGGAAGATGCACAAATGTTTGTATTTCAGGCATTTGATCAGGCACTTTGTAAAATCTTGCTGTGTGATAAAATAGTCATTCTGAAGTTGACATATTTTCCACAGGGAATAGATTTCTGAATTATGATCTAGGCTAGCAAAATAATTTACATATACTATTTAAAATATTGTAACCCAAAAAAAGCAGCTTACTTCAAAATAGACCAGGCATTTAGGTTACGGATATTCTTTAAATTGAAACTAGAGTGTATCCAAAAGTTATTTTAYGCCTTGCCACAACTGCATAATCAAAGTCAGCTTCCCAGGAGATTTCTTGCATAGTGACAATTTGCTCATAAGTTTAGAAGAAGTGTTTCCTTTTTTGTTTTATCTCTAGCAAAAGCTAGATTAAGTAGGAATCTGCAAATAAGGATTGTAGATTCATTAGTATTCACTCTCCAAGTTACCAGGCCAAAAATCATAATCAGTGTCTTTTGCTGAGACATTAAACTACTTATCCTTAATTTTCCTGTCTTCTGTATGTCTGCCTTTCTTTTACTGAAGGGAGGAGGGATGGAAGCAAGGAAGATTTATAGAATAGCTTGGCTTCATGAAATATAAATATTCATTAGAGATGGTAACTATGACCCTGATATTTGTGATATGAAAGCTTCACCTTACATCTGCTTGGTAGAAGAGTTGCTTTCTGTTGTTTTTTTGTCATTGGTATTGTCCTGGCATTGAGAGTGTTGGTCATAGATTGTGACCCTTCTGTGTTAGTTCGTCTCCAAAGAGCAATTACAGAACAGAATAAAAACTAGATATACGATAATGGAACACATAAGAATAGGAATGAAGTTACAGATGAAAACCCACCATCAACAAGCATGTGGGTTCACTACAGAACAACAGGAACTTGTAAACTGGTAAATGTTTTCAATGAAGTGCAAGGAAGCAGCGAGGAAAATATGGAGCATTCAAAGGACGTTGCTTTCAGCACTCCAACAGTCTGACTGCTGTCAGACTCCAAAGTGGCCTCATAAGTAGGTTTTTTCATCCTAGTTATAACAAGATAGCTCTCCACGGTATAAAGGACCTATAGCACAGTTTAGAATAGGCGCTATTGCCAAATTTGGCTTAGTGGCTTCCTCTTTAACAGATCCTGCCCTTGAAAACAGAGCAGGACATTGCTCTTTTTGAGAAGATGCAGTTGTAATAGGCTAATTTCTAGTTATTTAAGCATTCCCTTGAATTTCATTTAAGATAATCAGAGTATGATTGTGTTCTCAAAAGCTTAAATTCTGCCTCAGAACCTCTCATTGAATTGCCCTACTTCTGACTTTGAGGTGAATTCARCATCAGGAGCCCAATTCTTCACTTCTCAGGCTAATTCATACGTGGAACAGGATGTCCCAAAAGTATTCCAGGAATTCTGTCTTGATTCCTTTTGCTCTTGCTTGTGTTTTGTTTGGTGATGACGTACATTCTCATGTGGGACTCCCTGGACAATAGCTGGGAGTGCAAGGTCCCTGACGTGCATGCACATCAAGTGCTATATGCACCTTTGTGGCCACTTGTCTGAGGCTTGCACATGTTTGAGATTCTCCTTAGAACTGCTATTTGGTGTAATGTCTGGAAATTCCGGGGCGGGGGGGGGAATAGAACATCAAGGCACTAGGTAATAGAACGACTTGAATTAATAACTAAAATTCCAGTTGTCTTATAGAGATTTTTCGTTCTCTTGTAGAGCAGCCGCAGTCTAACATTTTTTATATTATATTTTGCTAAGACGTGTGAAAATTTTACATCCTTTGACCTATGAAGAAAAAGATATGCTATTTCATAATGCACTGCTGACACTTGGCTATGACCAGCTATAGCTAAATTCCCTGCCTTTTTTTTTCCCCTGGACTACAATCTATAGAAACCACAAAGCACATAGTTCTCTACAGTGTAACTTCTGGGGAGGAAAAAGAAGTAAAGAATGGGATGTATGTTAGAGCAGTGGGAGGGATAAAATTGTCTGATAGAATTTAAGAAAATTATCTCAAAAATCAACTGCTGATACAGTAGTACTTATGGTCACGAGAAACAAACAACTTGGAGGGGCATCTGAAGGTCTGTTTTTCCTACCAAAAGTAGTTTTGTGAAAGATGAGAAGACTGAAGAAGATATTACTAGCTCAAGGGAAGGAATTCCAAKTGTTCTTGGAAACAGTGGGATGCCATGGCAATTCCAGACCTAAAGGACCAAATGTTTAAGGCTTTATGATCTTTAAGGCAAGTCATGTATTTGAGAGAGCACAACTACCCATCCCTAAGAGATAGACACAAGTTTTTTAATCTGTTCATACTGCTCAGTGCAATATTGCTGTTTTAGCAACCAGTGGTACTTGCTTATGTTTTTTGGAGTTAAAGGCTGCAGAAGTTAAACATGAAAAAAAATGGTTTTATGCATTCCTGTTGTGTTTTCCAAATGTATAAGTAAATGGAAAATTGTTCATGTTTAAGCATTTTCTTGACAACTGAAATGATCTTAATTTTGACAAATTTTCTTGATGCAGGCTTACATTTGAGGAGAAAATTGCTTGATGACCATTTGGAAAGGAGCATTTCGAAATTACCTGACTTTGGGAAGGAGCTATTATAAGAAGAGATGGTGTGGCTTGTAGACATTTATTTAGCCAGCAAAAATTGTCCTTAAGTTATTGTGCAACATACAGAGTATTATTACAAATTAAAACCGAATTTAATAGTCAAGGAATTAGTAGTCCAGCATTTAAGTTTACCTGTTTATCAGTAGTAAATGAAGGATGGGTAGGTATTTAAGACCATGGTATTTACAGTAAAAAGAAAAATAGATGAAGGGGTTTTGTGACAGTATTGTGAATGCCTTTCTCATTTGTTCTGTAGCAAGTGATCTTGAAGCCTGTATGTCTCCCTTTGCCAGCTGTTAATGCCTCCTTGAAAGCTCAAATCTGCACAAGACTCTGTGTATCACATTTTTCTCACAGTCCCTAAGCACTGAGCTCTGAATTACATTAGGTAATTCTTCTATCAAGGAGGGATCAACTGCTGAGCAAACAATTGATTTTAACCTTTGAACAGTCCCAGATATTGTCTGATGGGCCTGTCCCATTGCTTCCAAAGAACCAAACAGCCAAGGAGTGTATTGTGGCTTTTAATGTCTTGGTTGCCTTAACAGTACTAAGGAAGTGTGTCCAGCTGCATTATAGGCAGTATTCAGCTGTGCTTTAGATCAGTCTGCCCAGTACTGAAGGTCTGTTCTGGGAGGTACTTCTAGCCCCTGTGACTTTATTTTTACTCTCATTTAGCAAGGGCAGAGTGTACAGCTGCTCATGGGGATGCATTTTAAAGGCAGAATTGCCCTCAAGATGAGGGCACAGTCATTGCTCCATCCTGACAGCTCGAAGGCAACCCCTTTCCTTAGCCTTCCTCGATTGGAATTGTTCAAGGAAATATATTTTCTACAGCAGAAATGCCATTTAAAAAAAAAAAAAAAAAAAAAAGATTCTTCCCAACTCTTAGTAGGTGTTTTGATCACTAGACCATAGCCAGTCTCTCCTCCTCTGCCTTAGGGCTGGAGTTAGTTCAGCTGAGCAGAGGGTTGCCAATAGGAGTTCTTCTGCTTGGAGCTTAAGACGCTTGCTTGTCAGAGACTGGCCTTGAGATATTTCGTCCTATGTGAAAAATGATGAGCCAGAAAGTGCCCAGTTATCACATACGGTGTTGTTTTAGTGAACATTTGGGGAATCCTTGCCACAGGTCACACTGGATGCTAGGAGTTTTCCTGTGTTCAGAAAGGACAAGGCAAATTCTTAGAGGAGAAACAAGACCATCAACAGTGTAAAAACGTTGTGATGTTTAAGTGATATACATGAGAAGCTACTGAGCTATAGCTTGTTTGGTGCTAGAAGATGTCTTATATATGATTTTATCAGAGATTTTGAGCCGAGTTATTAGTATGACTGTTTTTATTTCCTTTAGTTGTATATTAGGAGGAATTGTAATGTGGATATTGAGTCAGCCATGTTGCAAGTGCGAGATCTGTCTTACAAGGATCATTTTGTTTGTGTGGGATGAGTGGCGCCTCTTTCCCAAAACACTTCTAAGCTATTAGACTCCTTGCTTGTCAGTAGATTGAATTCCTGTTCTCTTGTGAACTCTTAACAACAAAAGAAAATGGAAGAGGAGGACTGGAAGAGAGTAAAAACAGTGATGGAACATCAATGTTTGGATGTTAACAGTTTGGAGATGATTTGGGACAAAATGGAACAGAGTTGTAAACAGAACAATTAACAGAATTTGCCTCAYTACATTTTGGCTGAAAAGAGGTGCTGGAAATGTGCAAAAAGAAGATGAACAAAAACAGGTAGTCATTTCTTATCAAGAGGCATAATTCTTGAAGAGGAGAATTTCTTTCCCTTTCAAGCTCTCTTAGTTGGTGCAGTCTTTCTAGTGCCCTCATCTCTGAGAAATCCTTGATATGTTTTTGCTTGAGAAATACGTTGATATTTGGAGGCTAAACAATTAGAATTCCAGCATGTTGCTGAAGTCAGTGCTCCCATTAATAATAATGGAGGTTGGGTCTCTGCTCCTGTGCACAGCGCTTGACATTCGCCTGTAATTGTCTATAAAATCAAATCATATGCACTTTATTATTTGACATTGCTCCCACTGACAGTCCTGTAAACACATCAGATTTGCTTCCTTGGATGTCTCATACATACCCTTTTGCATCCTTTGTGCCATTTGTGCTAATTTAGGACGTCTTAGTGTGCCACGCTGGGGCACAGCTACTGTGGATGATTAACCTATTGATCTGTCACCCTCTCCCCTGGGTTGCTTTTTCCCACCCATTTCTCTTCCCTCTGCTTTCTTATTATCTGTGACTCTTATGTTAGATTTTCAGATATAGGTATACATAAATTCTAAAGAAGTGTTTTTATGTGCAGTTGTAGTGCTATGGTGTAGTAATATCTTCATTTGTTTGTAAGAAATGTAATCTACTTCATTTTTTTTTCCTGCTGGTTTAACATGTACTTTTAATAGCATTAATCATAGAAGTAGAGCAATTTATCTTATGTAGAAAAGGGAATAAAGTCTTGATAAAACCTTTTAACTTTCAAAGCTCCTTCTCTTCATTGTTTACGTATGATTCTGCTGCGTGGATATTTTTAGCCTGGTACTCCCATTGAAACCATGAGTTTTCAATGTTTAACAAATGCACGAATAGGTTTTTATAGAGATCAACTTTGTTCATATAATGCTTCAGTTTCTTTGTGTCTACTCACACAGCAAATCTTGATGGAGACTTTTTTTACCAAACTTGTTTTTCATCTTTTTTTGGCCTAACTTTTCTCCCCTTCAGAAATGTAAATGTTGTAATATTTAATTTCACAGCAAATAATCTGTCAGCGTGAGCAAATATATGCTTTTCACTTAGTTACTAACTGGATAAGCTGATCATGAAAGGTGCAGAGCCACTGTGAAGTTCTGCAGAATATGAGAGCACATTGTGAGCTGCAAAACTGGGCCACCAGTGCCTATTTCTTTTCCTTTATATGCCCCACCTGATAATAGATGAATCACATTATTTTGGTTAATATACATATTGTGCAATGGCTTCTCGGTATGGGACTGAACTCCAAGCGGCGTTTGTTAGAAAAATAGAAGAGTTGGCTTAATTTGGTTTGAATACCTTGCTGTTTGTGTGGCTAAAATGGATCTCATTGTAAGAAAGTACTTTCATTTACTTTTAATGAGCATTTCACAGTGCTGCTTGTGCCAGCTTATCTTTGTTTTCCCTGCAATCATTCCTGGCCTACCAAACCATGGTAATTTCTGTGAAATGCCATGATCAGTGGAAAATGAAACAGTTCAAGTCTCAAGGTGATATCAGAACCATCCTTTATATCGGTAGAAGAAAATGCCGTGTAAATATATACCCAGGAGGGTGTTTATTTGGTTATTCTCCCCACAAAGTTAGCAAGGATGGTCAAATTTAGTAATRAAACGATACGTTATCCAAATATATATGTTAAAGCTTTTTCATTTGTATCTAAGTCTTTGCAATGTTAGTGTTTGCAATGTAAATGCTACAGGCTTTTCTAGGTCATTTAGCATTATATGAGAAATCACTGCTCTGACCCCATATGGTGAAGCGTCAGAAGCTAAACAGATTGGCAGGGCAGGGTCATAACGCGCTATAATCCTTGAGGACATCACTKGCTGTTTAGCCAATTCCAAGCAGCTTGACATTCCTTTCACCAGTGACACTGTTTATTTCTCTATAATAGTTCAGTCATAAAAACTAACTGCTGCAGACAGATTTGATAGGAATTTCCTGTAGTAGTTTCAGAAGAGGTGGACAGGGTTTAATTCTAATATATATTGTGTATTAGTTCTTACAACAAACTGCATGTTTTGGAAGTAGAATGAATCTTAAGTCTCTTGCAGTTTTTCTGAATATGTTACTAGATGGTGGGGGAATAGGATATATCTTTTGAGGTATTGTGCTTTAGTAGTGAAATCACAGAGGTGATGGTTAGGCCTTCCACGCTGTGTTTTCCTGTGTATTGATTGATTCTAATAAAAATCTGATTGCACTTTTTCTGATTTCTCATGTGCTTTTATAATACCAAGAGCAGAAGTACAGTTATAGGAAGATTGCCTTGGAAGGGACCTCAGAAGACCGTTTAGGCTTGCTTTAGGACCTGATGCACGCTGCAGTKAAATCGTGGGTTGATCTCTGCACAACTTTCTCCGAAAGATTGCTAATGATAGTAACTTTGCTACTTCTACAAGTTATCTGCACTAGGGCTGCAATAATGGTTTTTTAGGCCTTCTTTCACCTCACTTCACGAATACACCACCTACAATGCGGGAAAGTATTCTAGGTGCTGAGACTTCACCTGTCAAGTGCTGTGGAAGAGTTATCTGCATCTCTTCTAGAAAATATTTCTAGAGATGTAGTCTGCCTTTTTGTCGTTAATACTGTGACAGTGACACAGACTGCAGTGAGAAAAGTGGTGCGTTTCGCATGACGAGCATCTCAAGTGCTTTTTTCCTAGCAAGTGCAAATACTGTTTTTCATCTTATTCATTGCCATGATGAGCCCCCCCGCCAGCACTGAAGTCAGTGCACTTGTGTGTGCCCGTATGTGAGCGCCCATACGTAAATGTAAACGCGAAGACCAGAATAGCATCATGTTCTTTATAAGAATTGCATTAAAAACTGTTACTGAGATTAGATATTCTTGAAGCTCAAGGACAAGCAATGCGGAGATCCTATTCATAGCAATCCTCGTTGCAGAAGTTTGAGCTTGTTTGTTTATACATCTCTCTCTCCACCTTTGGAATTGATCTAACACTTAGAGGTGCTGTAAGTATTAGGGAACTGGCATCTATGATATGTTCTGCAGTTCTTTCTCATCCTTCATTTCAGTTTCTTGATGKTTTTCTTTGTTGGTTTTATCAAACTAGAATCATATTCTAAAAATAGAATGAAATGCTAAATRTCTGCATTAAACTATCCATAAAAATGTTTCCTTGTAGAACATCTATTTTTAAGGTGTGTGCTAATGATATTGTTGTCCTGCTGTGTACCAGCTATATTTCAGGGGCTATTTTACATCAGTCAAGAGGGTGAATTTTGTTTTTTAACTGTTTAACATCGTTAYGAAGGGATTTATTTAAAACCTGATCACTCTGAAACTAGCTTGACAGTATGCTAGGTGAACACACAGTGAATGAATGAGTTCACAATACAAACTTTTCAAACAATTCATACARTTTGTAACAGGACCCATGAAAGTGTGTTTTTTGGCTAACAGTTAGCATCCAGGTATCTGCTTCTCTGCTGTTATCTGGAATGTTCTTCTGCTTGATCTATGGGACACAGAGGTGGATTCAGAACTGGCTGGGTGGTGGGCCTGGCTCAGAGGGTGGTRATAAATGGGGTCGAGTCCAGTTGGAGGCCTGTGGCCAGTGGTGTCTCCCAGGGGTCAGTACTGGGCCCAGTGCTGTACAACCTGTTTATCAATGACCTGGACGAGGGCACAGAGTGCACCCTGAGCAAGTTTGCAGATGACACCAAGCTGGGYGGAGKGGCCGACACTCCGGAGGGCTGTGCTGCCCTACAGAGSGACCTGGACAGGCTGGTGAGTTGGGCTSAGAGGAACCTTATGAGGTTCAATAAGGACAAGTGCAGGGTCCTGCACCTGGGGAGGAATAACCCCAGGCACCAGGACAGATTAGGGCTTGACCTGCTGGAAAGCASCTCCACGGAGAGGKACCTGGGAGTCCTGGTGGACACCAAGTTAACCATGAGCCAGAAGTGCCCTTGTGGCCAAGAAGGCCAATGRGATCCTGGCCTGCATCAGGAGGAGTGTTSCCAGCAGGTCAAGGGAGGGGATAATGCCCATCTGCTTGGGTCTGGTGAGGCTGCATGTGGAGTACTGTGTGCAGTTCTGGGCTCCCCAGGTCAAGAATGAGGAAGAACTTCTTTCCTGTGAGGGTGACAGAGAAATCTCCTTCTCCGGAGATCTTTAAAACCTGCCTGAATGCCACCTGTACCATGTGCTCTAAGTGGAGTTCCCACTGGAGCRGAAAGGTTGGACTTAGATGTTCTCTAGCGGTCCCTTCCGACCTTAAACATTCTGTGATGGTTTAGCTCGAGCATTCYAAAATATCCTTTAATCTCTACAACCTACTGTATTTTGCAAAGCATCATTGATCATCTGTCTTGAGAACAGAATATGGCTTTAGATGGCTTTACTCATCTTGTTGCAAGGGTGTTTTTTGTTTGTTTGTTTTGGATTCATTTAAATCTTCTTTGATTATCGCATTTTTTCTTCCATTTAGAAATAATGTTTCCTTTCTTTTGTATCCTCTCTTTTTTTTGAATCTTACCCTAAGTTTTCAATTATAACAATACATCAAGACAGCCRTAGAGATTGAGAGATGATTTTCTTGTTTTCTATATATCTTCTAATATACACTGCTAGAACATTGGAAGAAAAAAAAAACAGTATTTTTTGACTAACATAAATGTCAAATTCCTTTACTTTTCCATCTTTTTGTTATGCGTTAAGCAATTAGTTCAATAATATCATTCTAATAAATTCTGACGTGTTACAATATTTGATCTTCCTGTGTGTCTCTTGATTACTCTTAGTCATATAATGTGTGTAGTACTGTTAAATATGACTCCACAGACTGTCTTCGGAGCAACACACCTACAAAAGCTCTTTCGAGTTCATGAGGAGCACAAGGATATATTGCAACTTTGYGGTGTTCATAATCTCTTTACAGTAAATAAGGAGATTTTTCCTTAGGTCATTAATAGACTTGTAGTCTCAATCTATAAATTCAACTGTATTCCTACCAGTTAATTGCATTTTATAATGCCAAGCTAAGAAAATTGGTTGGAATGCATGGCTTGCTCAGATGATGTTTACGTTTTAATCTACAATGAATAGCAAATATGGAACTCTCTTTTATTTGTCGGCRTTTTATATTGTCCAATGGGAATCTTGTGTAGCTTCAGAGGAGACCCATCTGTTTTGCTGTTCATCTCATTATGCCAATCAAAAGTCACTTCTAATGGTATGAGAGAGCTACACCATGCTTTTGTCTGAGATAGGGAATAAAATTGAAAACAAAACCTGCACCATCAAACCTCTTTTTTGTCAATTGTTTTTTCTTCTAAGAATTTGCATTTCCTGAATAGAATGCTCTTGGAACACCTTTTAACTCAGATTTTAATTAGTTGATGTAATAACTATTGACTTTGCTGTAGGGATATGCCAGTATTATTGATATGACAATTAAACGCAAAAAGATTAGTCTATTAAAGAAGTACTAATTGGCTTTTGTCATATTGAACTAAACTGTTAACAGCTGATTGGTCAAAATAAAGTGAGCTGTAGCTGTAATTATTAAGCTCTGGATTGCATTTCATAGGCTACTCTTCATAATTTTTTCTGTTCTCYTTTCAGTAAATGTTTGAATTAATGAATGTATATTTTCAGATAGATTTTAATTTAGTATAAATAGAAATGATAGAAGTATTTGTGTTTATTGCTGATATGGTAGAAGTAAGAAAAGCAGTTGAAATGGTTTGTAGATAAAGGAGGAAACTTTGGAGGTGATGTTGAAATTGTTATATTTTGGTCATGTTCATGTTTCCTAAGAACATAGAAGTTACTTGTCTTAAAATTGAGTCTTAGTATAACAACATCTCTGCAGAGTAGTGTGACTTCAGTTTGCAAAGTGGGTACAAGTTGTGCATATATATGTTTTTAAAGAGTTTTTGTCTTTATAGTAATTTACATTCATTTTGCATAGATTGCCAAAGATAGGAATTACTAAAGTACTATCCAGCACTCTGTGGGTTTTTTTTGACTTTTTTGTGTTTTTCATCCATACATCTATTTTGGGTAAAAATCATTGCTCCTTTGTCATATCGACAAGGTCATCATTTTCAGTTTAGAAAAGCAGTTAGTCAACTTTGAAATTTTAAAATCATAATCCGCAGCACTTTGAAGACATGAGAATTTTGGCACCTGTTCTATCCAAAAGTTACTTTCCACTTAAATTTGAATTCCCTAGTTGTACTCTGATAGTGAATTCATATGTTTATTAAAACTCAAAGTGAAACTCTTGCTAGCAGTTCTTAATCATCCATTGTAATAGCTTATGCATGCTAAGCATTGCTCTCCTCTCTCTTGTAGTGCAACTGTAAAGGACACTGTCATGACTGATCCTCATGATGATCTAGGAAGACAAGGTAAGAATCGAAGAAGGTGCTATATTTTATCATTTAATGATCTTCATCTTTATTTTGGATGTAATTTTTGCTCTATATTCTACTATTTGGAAGTCTCTGTTCTCTTGTGAAATTGTATGCTTGTAGTTTTTCTTCCCAGAGCAATGTTATAGGTTTTGTGAAAGCTTCTATTCCTTTGCATCGTATTTCCAGTTTTCACAACTTGTCTAGGTTTGCAGTTCACATGGTAGAGGATTCTGGGTTGCTGCTGTTCTTGGTTCAGACTCCTTTTATTTTTAACATAAGTAGTAATTCATAAAGAATCGCTTTTATTTTTTTTCCAAAATTGGGTTTTAAGTAATCAGTCATTCTCATAGCTTTTCATGATGTTCAACGGTTTGCTTCTGAATATCATTTGATAATATGTTCTTGGCAGTTGTGAAGGAAAACAAGTGAAATATAGTGTGTGTGTCCATGAAGCACCAGCAATTTTGCTTTGCTGTGTTGCTGTTGGGGGCTTAGAGTTACAGCCTTGTTTGCTTTTGGGTTGTCCTGCAGGCACAGCAGGGCTTTGGGAAGATTTGAGACACTTCAGTGGTAGCTRGCAATGAACATAGCAGTGAGCGAGGATGAATGCCAAGGCTGAAGGGAGTCGTGTGGAGGTAGCTGGAAAGAAATGGCACACTGGGAGCTGTAAAAGTGCCTCCACTTTTGTGTGCAGCAGCAGTCTGTCTTGGTTGATAACATATCAGAGAAGCAATAAAAACAGGTGACTGCTTTGGTATAAAACTGYCTTGTGCTACTCTCCTGGTAGCTCATCCAGGGGTTTGTTGGGCTGAGAGTCGGTATCCGGTGGCTGTCTGACTTGTAGGATCTACCTGGCCTCCTCCCTGGCCAAGCTCAATGGGGCCATAAGAAAGGTGGTCTCAGCATGTCAACACAAGGGACCTTCTCAAGCGCTGCTGATCAGGACATATCTGCACTGAAACCTGAAGTACTTCTATGAAGGTAGGGAGAGGGAAGATAGGGAAATTCCTTCCCAGAGAGAAGTTTTTCTGAGAAATTGTGTAGGTGTTAGGCATCAGAAGGTACTAACATTGGAGCAGAAACTGAGGTAGCTACAAAAATATATATCTGTACCTGCAGAGTTGAAATCTGAACTCCATCCAGCAAAAAAAGGTAGAATATTTGAGAGAAGTGAATGTCATGATGTGAAAGAAGAGGCAATGAACAGTGCTTAGTTGTTAGTGAGCTAGACTGAAGTTCACATCAAAGGGAGCGCTCACTTCTCCCTTGCTTCAGTTCTTGACAACACAACAAATCTTTTACTTGATTTCCAAAGACAACAATTGAATCCTGCACCTGTAACTCGCAGCAAATGGAGTCAAGGTTCTGGTGTGTTGTGTGAGACAAAGGGTGGCAGGTTGGGAGTAGCAGAAAATGAGGCAGAATCCTAGGATGCTGGTCCTGATAACTATATGCTTAAATAATAGTGCTGTAGGTTCCTAACATGATTGTATTATCTAAGTAAGGTGAAGCAGTGTAACATCATCATGGCTATACAGTTATGCATTTCCATTGTAGGTGAACTGTGAATGTTAAAGTTGAATAAAAGAGCTAAGCAGTGACTTGAATAGACAATATCTAAAAGATCTTTGAAGCAGTGTTGGAATGCAACATCTTGATAGAAGAGAGAAAAGCAACTGTCAGATAGGAATGTAGAAGGCAGCTGCAGCAGGTCAATAGGAATAGTAGGTAAAACTACCTAAATAAGCTGGAAACTTTGGAAAATAACAGTCTTTGGAAAGCTTCGGGTTTTTAGAGTGATTGTTTAACTATGAGCTGTAATGGAAAATGAGATCTTTTATAGTCTCCTGACTTACAGCAGTCATATATATGCAGACTTGTAAGAAAACAAATATGAGAAAAACTTTCCAAGTGTTGAAGGTCATCATTTTTAAAAAGTTACAGTTGTTCCATCATTCTGYCTTTCTTAATAGCATTACAAAGACAAATGATACTGGCTTTGAATAGCCTTTCTCTTATTTTTTTTTTCCTCACTTTATCATGCCATTATATCAAAGGTTTGTTTGGGTCATGCCACTTAAGATTGCACCACTAGATTTTGAACCTAGAGGAATTTTCCTGATCAGGGAGTAGTTGAGGTTTTTTTCTTCCCCTGAAATTGCATATTTTGTATCATTTAAGAGGACCATCAAAGAAAGTTGAAACCCATTTGAAATTCAGCTCCTGAGCATAGAATAGGTGATGTATAGTTGTAGAAGATACTGGAGTGTAAATACTACTGTTATCTCATCATTAAACTAGTGAAAGAGAATTGTACCTTTTAAGAATGCATTTCCTGAAGGATTTTTTAAGTGCTTGTTTCTATGATCTTCCTTATATGTGTAAATAAATTATCAAGGTATTGAGTGAATATTTAAGTTTTACAGTTTCCAGCATAAAGGATGTGAGTTTATGTGCACCATATAATGGAAGAAATAGAGATGAAGCTCAAAAGGGCTTGATCAGGTCTTTTGTTCTGAGGTGCTGAATAAGTGCAAAAACTGTTGAAGTCTGTACATCTGTGGTCATTACTAGTTTGAAAACAAAAATATTAGTTGGTTAATATTTGATACTGTTTGATATTAAGTGCTGAAAAAAGAAACCTGAAGCTGCTCAGAAATTTTGTCAAATACTCCCAGGGGTCTATATGCAGAAGGTACTTCCAAAAAAGAGCTACAGGTCCAATATAAAGATTCATGAAGACCTGGTCTGTTASAGTTATGTTTTTCTGTTTGGGTGTAGTGATTTTTTCAAGACTGTAGAGATTTTTAACACATAAATGACATGTCTCTGAAAAAGGGAAGAACTCTGCAAATGTGTGTCATTTCCCTCTTAGTTTCTTTAGGAGAGAAATAGGAAATCATATTTCCTTTTGAAACAGAGGGAGAGACAGCTTCTCCACTTCTTCAGCAGAGCCCCTCTGAATCTTTTCAGTGCTGCAACGATGGTATTTCAAAGAAAAGAAAAAAAGAAAATGCAACGTAAGAAAACAAAGTGTATTATAAAAGTTTACTATCCTTATGTACTGCCCTGAGGATCCATCTCTCATATCTCTGATCTGAGACCAAGCATAATGCTGTCTCCTTCTCAGGAATTTTTTTAACTGTTCTTTTCTTAAAGGGGATTCTATATGCCTTTTCAATGCAAAGTGGGTCATCTTCAACTGCAAGCTGTTAAGCTTTTGCAATCCAATTTTCAAGAAAATTAACCAGCTCTTTCTTACCAAGATCATATGGGAGCCCATGTAGCCTGAGGTTTTCAGCTTGGATCTAGTTCTCAAATATTTCTACCATGATCTGGAAGATTTTATTTTCTTTCATTAGTCTTTTACAGATGTTACATCCAATGGTCTTGCGWATTCAGCATTTTTTCTCTACTTTAATGTACTTTAATGCTCTCCGTAAGTGACATACTTTTTTTTTCTTTGCATTTCACATTTATGTTCCACAGTTCTGAGGCACACACCTTCCTCCTCCTTTCTGCCTTCCTACCTATTACTAGCTGAGAAACAAAACCATCTACGCTTTAAGAACATGCTCCATGTTCTGTCACAGATTTGAAGGACTTGTGCTTTCTGAATATGCAATAGTTTTCTGAAGCATTACTAGGGAGAAAACTACAGATCTCAATAGTACATATGAATCAAGTTTGCAATCTGTGATCAGTTGAAAAATTTAAGTCTTTTTAAATAGTTAACAGAGCTGAGAAACAGAGGAAACTTCACTATTACATTTTGAATAAGCAGATTTCCCGTATTCTTTATATTAAAGAGGTCTCATTATCACTTTGTGTCTARCAAGAATATTAACTATAGAATTGCACTAAACTTCCTGAGGTGCTCCTATGTGATTGTACTTATCCGGTGGGATATGGTTGAAGTCACTCTAACGTCATAGAAGCTGCATCATGCTTCATGTTCTAAGAAGTTGGCATTTGTCAGTATTGATTTGTTACTGCTGTACTTARACTTTGGGTAGCACTTAAAAGAACTCCTAATACCTTGAACTGATCTTGGCTCAGTACATCCCGTTGTGCAGTGTCCTGATTTTTGTGTYTGCATTGGAGTCTGTGCTTTTATTGGAATTTCTTCTTTTGGTTTGTATTTTGATTTGTCAGTTGTAATGGAATCTTGAAAAAAAAAAAAATCAGTCTGCAATAGCTAATTGCAGAGCTCATAGATGACCCCATCTCTTTCCCCTTCCTATTCCCCCACAAGCAAATTATTTACTTGAACCTAATGGAWTTTTTTTTAGGATTTTTGAACTTTCCTGAAGAAAAATGTGAGTCTCATCCACTTATTTATATATGCATCAGCTTGAAATGATTCCTAAACTGTGTTTCTATACTATTTTTGTGGCTGGTGTGGTATCAAAAAATTGSAACTGCGGTCCTCCTTTTCCATGGTTGCTTTGTTCGTGGAGCATTCACCCCCGTCCCCATTGTCATAAGCAAAATTTGTCGAGATGTGATTCTATTCAGCAGTCCAAGATCTACTTTTCTAAGAAAAGCATGTGTTCTTGATTTAATACTTTAATTGTTTTTAATAGAAAAAACTTTTATATGGTAAGAATTTTTTTAAAAAAGACAAATGTTGTTTGAAGACCTGAGAAACAAATGTGCAGAGCATGTTTGCAAATTTAGTCTGTCTGTAGTTGCATTTGTCAATTTGGAGATGCAACAGTTGGTCTGGTAGTTCTTTCTTGCACTCTCTATTCTGTAATAGTCCCTATACACATCACTAAACATACTGATTTTTGAAGCTGCTGTGCAGCCCAGGGGGTTTATGCAGCTTGCACGAAAATCAGAGCAAATTGTGGAATCCGCTTCAGTAAGCGGCTCGAAGGAAAAGTTCCAAAAAAATGAAAATTGCCAATTGAGAGCTCTTGAATAGGCAGCTGCCTTACAGAAGGATCCTTTTCAACTGATCTGTGGCCTCCTAGTTATCTAATTGACAAAAGAGGTTTTCTACCTGAGGAAACTTCCCTTTGAATGCCTCAGAGCCATTGCCATTAAGTGTTTGACACCATTGTTCCCTTCAAAGTGACAGGGGAAAAACAGCTTCCTAGAAATGTGTCTGACCACTCTCATTATTACAAATAATCTTGCTCTCAGAGGATAAATGTTCTGTTCCAAAAAGCTGATGCTAATGTCTGAATCTAAGAGATTCAGATTTAAAATATCTAAGTGATATTTTAAAATGTGAGAATAGACAAGTATTTAGAATTAAATAGGTATTTTTAATATTTAAAAACTTAAATATCCAGATATTTAATATAGTTCTGTAAACTTCAATACTGTGTAACCAGAAAAGGAATACTGTGTAATCACCTTTACATTACTAAAGATGGGCTCTCTGTTTCTTGGGGTCATTAGCAGAGGGGTAAAGTACAAGCGATGCTGTTGAAAACGTAGATGCTGGAACTCACCTAAAGCTGGTCACCACTCTGGCACACGAGGATATTTTTACTTTGCAACAGTTGCCTATTCTGACAATAGTAAGTACATGACGTCAGTAAGTACATGAAGTGATGAACAACTAGGGAGTGTAATGCAGGAGGTGCTGGAAATAAGGTTCATTGACTGAATTATTTTGAGTAAAAGATAGTAAATGTCTATAAATAGTCATAGGTGCATGTGACTGCTATAAGAATGATGCATTAGTACCAGATGTTGCTAATTTTGTCTGAAAAAGGAGGGCATTGCATTTACTGTTGAAAGAGAAGAGAAAAACTATATCAGCTTAAAATGAGGAATATGAAAGCTCAGGGAACTGCATAGTTTTTTTTTACTATCTTGAATTGGTGTATATTATATATGCATTTTAACATTGTTGCARTTTGTCTTTTTCATCACTTGAATATGTTATTTTCCAGATTATGAATCTGAGTGGATCTTTCTAAATACCCTAAAAAATTAGTCTAAGAAATTAGGCACATTTTTTTCTTCATGTCCCCTGCTTGCAGCCATTCAATTGCCACTATTCCTGCACTAGCAAGTTTAACTGCTTGTTAGTTTTAGTTTAACTTTGTTTCTTAGCCMTGCAGTATCTGAGAACATGATGATCAATAATAAAACCAATGAAAAACTGTCTGGGAAAATAAAAATGTCTAGGATGAGAGTCAGTGAGCTTCAAACAGAAGTAAATCTCTTCAAAGCATCTGCAACTGCCCTTCTATGCGGTTCCAGAATTTTTGTAAATAGTTACATCATTTCTAGCCATTTCYATTATATTATCTTTGTGTACTGAGGAGAAACTGCAGAGAAATATCTCAAAGATTCAATTTTTAGGATATGGTTTATTAACATCGCAGTGGGATTTGGCGGTGAGATGATGTCTCTGTTGGTCCAATTTGGTGAGCTATGTACTRGAGAAAGTCTCAAAGCCCCCCTCTTCCTCTCTCCCACCCCTTTTTATTTTTTTGGTTATGAAATTGTCATGAATAGCTGAGAGGTTGGTAGGCACGTGAGGTGCTCTAAGGGCAAGCTTAATGCACGTCTTTGACTTGTGTGATATCAGCTTCACAATGTGGAAAGCCACAGCTGAAGTCTGCCTGCTCGGGGAGATAAAATGTGCTCACACTGTCAAGGCCCATGAACAAAACCAGAGTGACACTGGGCAGCAGGGAAGGTGCCAGACAAAGAAAACCCAGTGAGTTCAGGAAATCACATACGTGGTAGTTCTTTGCACTACGGCGCTCTGAAAATCTGATTAATTTCATAGCAGATAAGACACAAAAGTAGATTGTTCATGCTGTGAGTCAATAGAAAATCTGTCATGTGTCATCACTTTCCTTCTTCCACTGTCACGCAGGTGACCCTGTGCGCGCTCAGCTCGTTTTCAAAACAAGAAAAACCTCAAATCACATCATGACTCAGACATCTTTGCAAAAATTAAGTGCACTTTGGACACGAAATTTCTTCTCTCCCTACAGTCAAAACATATTGGAACAGTATGTTATTTTAGAATGAATCACTGTATTCAGACCTATATACAAATTAAATATGTTACTTGCCAGTAGGTTAAAGATATTGATAAAAATGATGAATTTGTAAACAGGATTTAGAGGGGGATAATTTGTGACAGACTGGTTGGCTCCATCTCTGTTGCGTTATCATTAGTCCATAGTATCTGTTTGTAGGTCATGCAGAGGCACTAAAGGGATTGCATCAGAAGTCCCAGTGGATTTTCCTGTTCTCTCAAGACAGTAATTTTATGGACCTACTTTATGGAAAAAAAGAAAAAACTGCAGACCTCTAATATCTGTAGCAAATTCAGTGTTCTAATATATTTAGATTTATAGATATATTTCTAGGAACTAACCTATCAAAAGAAATATCACCACTAACTAAGGGCACAGTTCCTTCATTTCCCTATATTTTTACTTGGAGGGATGTATCCCGTAGGAACTGTGGGCCTTTGATCTCTGCGCATCTGGACTGGATACACTCAACGGTTCAGCAGAGCAACCAGTTTGTGCTTTAGTGCCTTCTCACGGATATTATCTTCATATCTGTCTTTATCTGTTGGGCTTTCTCTGGCAACACTGTATGAAGATGATCCTGCTGTGATAGGAGCTGGTAGAACTAACACGTTTTCAGTCAAATGTTGAATGATTTTTGCATGCATGTRCAATGAGTATTTGCTGTCACTTGGGAGTCATGTGAAGCAGAAGCAGGTTAGCTCGTGTAGTAAATTAAACAGCATGCAGCCGTAGACTATATACAGAGAAAAGGCAAAAAAAAAAAAATCTGTAAAGAAAGTCTAAACTTAGAAATTAAATTCTTAGATTTTGTGGTAATTACTGAAAATGCAAAGACAAAAATTTTAATAAATCTTTCTGTAGAATAAAWGTTGAGACTATATCTACCAAAGTCTAGCTAAAGGAGGTTAGAGCTTCTTCAGGAAGGAAAACAACTGAAAACCTAACACCCAGGAACACCCAATTTATGTTGAACATGAAAAGGGAAAGTAATGTTTTGATTCTGTTATGTGAATCAGTAGTGAGCTGTTAAATAGAAATGAGTATTTTGGCTGATGCATCAAAAAGCTTTAACAGATAAGAACAATAAGTATTCCAGTTATTATAGCGCTTGAGGGCAGCTAAGAAGAGCAGATAACAAAATGTTTTGCTGATTTAGAGGGGGGGAAAAAAAAGTCTGCATGGCAGCTAGAACTTTGATCATGGAGGATTTTAATTGTTGAGATTTTGATTGTGATAACTGTATTATTAGAAATATATTTTTTGCCGATAATACTTCATTGCTCTTTGAGAAAATTTGTGGAACAATCTCTATAGTCAAAAGCTATTTGGGAGCTAATCTTGTGGTGGAGACAAGTCTAATGAAAAAAAAAAGTGAGAATGCATGTAGGATCTAATGATCACAATATTATTTGAACATACACTTCAAAATAAGTAAAAGAGAAAGAAAAGTTTGATTGTAAAGCAGCTGATGTTGAGGGAATATTAAAATGCCCTGAGGAATGTTTAAATGTGTTATGTATAGTGACCCTTTTAATTGAGAAATTTGAATTTTTTAAAAAAAAAATAGCAGAAATGATTTTAACCGAGTTGAATACAGTGCCAACTGCAGCTGCGTCATTTTCTCACAGCTTGACCCTGAGGTGTAGCTGCTTGAGACTGTAAACATACCGTCACTTCAGAAAGGTTGTTTATTCCCAGTGTGCCCTTAACCTTGTGAGGCTTCCATAATTGTTGTGTTTTTCCAGAATATGGGTTCTCCTATTAGTGTCTTAAAGTTGTAGAATAACGTATTGGAAGCAGCCAACTTGGAAAGGTTTGTAACTCAATCGTGTCTTTTCCCTTATTTTGTAACCTTGCCAAGAATTTTGTTGACGTTGCAGACCTTTTTTTTAAGGCCTTCCTCTACTAAGTACCTACTAAAAGAGGAGATCAATGCAGGAGAAACTATTTAAAAGTTAACCAGTTTGTCCTGTGCTGGCCATGGTGGTTCCTCTGCCCAGTTGTGCATAGTACATTGATGTGCAAAGTGTTCCGTTCAGATTACTGCCTTTCCTTACCCACGGGCCCTGTCGTGAGGAGCGTAAATGCTGTAGAAAGGAAGATAATCAGTATGGGGACTTCTTCCTGTGGGGATATGTGTTAAATTCCGTATAAACAATCTAGTTTCCCATTTGTGGTGTCTCCAGAGAGCTGCGTCTTGCAGTTRGTGGTGGTGTGCCCTCCTTGTGCTGCTGATTGACAGCTAGGAGCTGTCACCATAGCAACCAGATAAATTAATAACCCCCCATCAGATTGCCAGGCTTTAAAATGGGAGATGGGAAATGAGGAACTAGTCTGTGATAAAAACTGAATTTTCTGTCTCCTGGAGTTTAGCAGTTTATGACTCTCCCAGAGGATGGATCTGCCTCTGAAGTTGCTGAAGTCCATGTAATGTGTGTTTTAGTCCACAACTTAGGTTCCAGGGTGTAAATAAAGGGAGGAAGATGTTGTCTTGTAAAACTGCATATGCGGTGAAATGTTTTTCACAATTATTTTCCCCTCTGCCAAAAAGAGAAATTAACAACATTATAATGGCAGGAGTGAGACTCAAAATAGCTCAACGTATTGACCGAGGGAATTGCAATGCCCTCCTCATATCTTGGATCTGCTGTTTTCCTTATCCCATGGCAAGCATTAAGCACATGATTGATAACTCTGGCATGACCATCTCTCAGGCTCCTTTCAGAGGTTTGTTTGTAGGAAGCTGTTGAGCTCCAGCAGGAGAAGTTCAGAGACCATATTCAAAATAACTTTATGTTTAGGAAGCTCAAGAGAGATACCGAAAACCTAGAATCATATTGGGTGGCCTAAATTAGAGACAGTATTTGAAATTCAGGAACTTAATTAATTTGGGGTTAGCAAAAATGTGTGTGGATCTTCCTCATCTTGACTAGAAAATGCCATGGTAAATTTGAGGAAGCTTTGGCGGTTTAGTGTCAAGAGATCAACACTTGCAGATGAAGCCTAGCCTACCTAGATCTCTCCAAAAAATAACAGACTAGAAACAAAGCAGTTGTCCAGCTGAGTTATACAAGGAGAAGGCTATAAAAGGCTGCCTGTCTATATTGTAATTATCACCGTCACTGTGTGTCAGTTTTAACAGCAAATACGAGAACATTGCTTTCCATGTGTTTTCTTCAATGTTGTCACTGTCCACCATGTACTGCCCCTTTTTGAGTACAAAGCATGTCTTAAATGAAAATCTTTCTAGTTGCTAAAGCATTTCCAGTTTCTGTGTTCTAGCATGGCAGAGGCACATAGTTTCTTTTATGGAGAGAACTCTTTAATTCTTTGTTGGCCCATCATTGTTTTCCTTGACATTATTTATATTGGAAATTATATAATTTGAAAACTAGTGTTTTCTAGGTCACAGTATTACACCTGTTTTCAAAGTATTTTGGAGGATTTAGAACCCTGACTTCAGGCTTGTGTGTTGAAAGATTGCAGCAATTCTAGTGTCAGCCTTCAGAGAGAGTAATTTGAAAATATCCTGTATATATCTTATATTGTCAACGCATAAGATAATTAGAAAACAAAATGTTAAATACATCTTTCTGCATGATAATGCAGAAATATAATGATGTATGTATGTATTTGTGTGTTTGTCTCGGGTACTTCTTTTAATCTTAGAWACTGTCTATATGACCTGTACCCAGGTCAGAAACCCAAATGAAGTTCGAGATCCTATTGCATAGGGCATACGATCGAATTCTGTACTTATTCTTTAAAAATACCTTATGGAAACATTTTAAAGGGGGGAAAAAAGCAGGTAGTCTCTCTTGTGACATTTTCTATCCTTAATTGCAACTTGTTTTTAAGAACTCAAGCTGCGTGACCCATGGTTAATGATGTACATCAGTTTATACTCCCTTTAACTGTTGCTACAGAGAAGGGGTTTTGTTTAAATCTTACGCTGAAAACATCTTTTTGTTTTTTTCCCTTTTTTTTTTTTGATTTCTTATGTTAGGTCTTGGTCAGCTTAAGAGCACTGCTATGGCATTTACATGGTATGACAAAGATTATAGCCTTTTCAAGAATATAGGTCAAACAAGCCTATTCAAGTACTGACCTCATCAGTCATATTCTCGCTTACTGCTTCCCCCCACCACAAACACTGTTACAAATATTTTTACTTATTGACTTGACCTTTGCTTTCTCAAATATCAATAAAACAACCATTTAAATGCAATGAAAATTCAAAACTTTATTTCCCCTCAACTTCTGGAGGTAGTCTGGGAAGTAGATGACTGTAACCTTTCTATACCTCGATTAGAAGAAATTGTAAAATGTATGTCTGTTTTTAGAAATGGGACACAGATTGATCTGTTGTCCGTGCATGCAGAACTGTAGAAGTTGGAGTGGAACATWCTCCTTCCTATATACTTATGTTTTGGGTAATTCTTGAGTGCATCTATTTTGTAGCAGCTAAATTCCAGTGTGTTTTGTTTATCAGGGGGACATAAGCAACATGAGCAGCAGTGACAGTATAACAGATGTTCTAAGGCTGAAAGTAGTTCACTTTTTCCTGGTTTCAGTCTGACATTTTTGCAGTAATGACAGTAAGTTGCTAGCATTTCAGCATAGTTAAGTTACTGTGATATAGCAACAAATTTCAGAGAGAGGAGTTTCATATCCCGGTAAGCCTGTGGATCATAATGTTCCCGCAATTCCTTCAGAATTGCAACCATAAAGAAAGAGCAAATATGAGATGAAAAGTTGGTATCATATTCTACTAAAATTAGAGCAGTGCTTCGTATCATTGCTCTGTCATTTTCTCTCTTTATCCTTCACCCAAAGCCATAAAATCACGTTAGTGACATCCTGATCACCACCTACTTCCATAGTTACAGCTGCACAATATCAGTTGGATTGAGACAAATAAGGTTTTGAATTTGTGTTTGAGGAGCAAATGGCCCCAATATCTTTTGAATGTTGTCATATATCCAGCACAAGTTCTCTATGATGGAATAAAACAAAAATAAGCTTAAACCAAGGATCTTCCTTATAATAATTAAACCTCAGGGSCTGTGAAGTTAAAGGTGAATGAATTCTTAATTATTTTTATGTCTTGTATCAATGTGCTGCTTTGACTTAGGAGACTGATATGTCCACAACGTTAAAGTTGCTTTTAAGTCGTAGAGACCTGGAGAAAGAGAGAAGAAAGAGATGAATAAATGTCCTTTAAAGAACTATCATAATATGCATAACACGAACATGAAGTAAGCATGGTAACAAGTCACTTAAAACTCCTTTTGCCTATAATGGACAGAATTTCCATCCCTGCCCCTCTCCTCTAGCCYGGGCCCTTGCACAAGGCTATGCAGGCAGGGTGCTGGCCGCGGGCCTGCGCTCGAGTCGTGTCGCATGATTTGGTCACTGATGTTGTCTGGCCCTCTGTCAAACCGCTCCGAGTCGCGMGGCTCTGTCTGCGAACAGTTGGTTTCAAAACAAATGCTAACGCTTGCCATAATAAACGTAATAAATAGTTYTCCAGTTCTCATTACGTCTGCGGATTGTGTTACAAAAGCACCTAGAGGCCTGAGCTGACATTAAGGCAACCAGTGTGCTAGAAACTGTGTGTTTGTAGACAGTAAAATAAAATATTTATATCGAGAACTTCTCTGCAAATACTACTTGGGGCCAAAAAGCATCATCCCATTTTATGACKTGCTGTTGCACTGATGTTCTGTAGGACATGGTGTGTTTTGCCTCTGACTAYCTAGGCTTGAGCATTGGGTAGATTTATCATAAAATGATTTTTTTCCAAGTATTACTCCATGAGCCACAAAATCCGAATGAAAGAATTTAGTGAGGCTCATGGTACCACAACAATGTAGTTCTAATACTGTATTGACACAATATAATATAGTATTAATACTGTACTGTGCTTTTTATAGTAGTACTTGAGAAGTGTCCATACCCCAATTGACTGGCAAAGTCTAGAGGTTATATTTCTCTGTGAATTATGCCAATGACTGAGAATTGTGTGCAGTCAAAAAGTGTATTGTGTTGCCTACTGCTCTCTATGGTGGTTTTGGCACTCAGTTTCAGGGCTGCCCGGTGTTTGTTTTGTGATATTTTCCTTCTCTAGCCTTGCTTGGATGGGTTATGCATCAGCCATCAACAATCTGTTTATG
Organism: Nothoprocta perdicaria; assembly: GCF_003342845.1. Lineage (NCBI taxonomy): Eukaryota > Metazoa > Chordata > Aves > Tinamiformes > Tinamidae > Nothoprocta > Nothoprocta perdicaria. The sequence continues at coordinate 3,778,273 of NW_020454871.1, forward strand.
AAAGAGGGAGCGCTCTGGGAACTGTCAGTAATATCTTCTGCATAACAGTGCATAATAACGAGCATTTGCCATTCACTAAACTGCTGTGGTCTGCAAAAAGACTGCTTTATACCTTTTTACCTTTTTTTCCTTAGAAAAACCTCTTTTGATGGAAGAGTGCCTGTTTAAAATTTATTTTACTGTTGATAATAATTACTGGATAGGTATGCAGGAAGTCTTTGTGAGCTTGTATRTGCAGGAATTCATAGGAAAGTGGAAAAGATGCTCTCTTACTCATATGCACGTTTTAACAGCACATGAAATATGATATTCTGTGAGTGTGGAACACTAATAGTTCTTCATGTTTCAGAAYATAAAACTCCTTTCAATAACTCTCTTTATACTCAAATATGTGTGGGAGATGGTTGCTGTTATTTTGGGGAGGTTATCTTTTTTTTCTCCCACATAGGACATGCTACTATATTTTTTGTATTCCCAGGATCACAATTCCTGTGCAAGAGAATTTAAGAGGAATGCTTAAAAGGTAACAGCAGAAGCTACACATAACTGTTTAAGAAATATTAGCAGATCATTTTATTGCTTCTTGTTTCTGTTCAGGTAGCTTCTTCCCACACCAGACCTCTGTGGAATATGTGAATTTAAAATGTCTCTACAGTCCATTCAGTTTTTTCTAGACTGTGCTTAGATGGTACAGTGATTTCCTTTCCCAAGACTTTAGAGGAGAATATTGATCCTAGTGATCTAAGAAATGCCCAGGGATCTCTATTGAACTTTATGTGAAATGTGTTGAGGTTTTTGTCTCAAGAAGCACCTAGTAATGTCCAAATCATGCGTCGGGCTCCCTTTTAGAGCTGCTGGAGAAGTAAATAGTTGACTGGTTCAGTGGCATGACTCATTTAGCTGCATGAAGCCTGCAGGTAGGAGAAGGGTCCCAGAGGAGATGCCTTCCTTCACCTGCAATGCTGCAYGCTGCTGAGAGCCTGCAAGCGGCACAATATTGCCTTTCTCTTCCACAGGCGCTTACCTGGCAACGTCTTTGCAAAGTATTTAAGGAGCCAGTTTGCTTTTTGTATCGAATGCTATCTTTAAGAGTGCTAATGATGTGGAGACTAGGTACGCTACACACTAAATTAGAATTGAACAAGGCTGCATGTTCTGTAGCTGCAAATAGTTACTGCTTGCTTTCAGAGGCACGCAGCGATATAACCACATAGTGGTAATATCTGCTTTCAAAGGAACACAAGTGAAATGTAAATATCTCCTTATTTTTATGTCTTTGCAAAACTGCTAATAACAATTCAGATTTTTGGTGGCGATACCATTTTTAAAGATTTTTTTCATCAATTAAATAGTTTGCTTTCTTTGTGTAAGGTGAACAGCAAAAATAATTTGGTCAATTTATCACCAGTGCACTGACAAATGAGTTGTCAATTGAGTTTCTAACCAGGGTGCAGTGGTCTGTATGTAACCTACTCCTTTGTCATTATGAGAGATGTTTCCTTTTATTTTTTGTTCTTGTTGTCATAGTAAGGATAAGATGAAAACTGCTATTGTAAGACTGTACTGCTATATTGAACCCCCAGATTGCTAAGGAAAATAATAGAAAACAGTTAACAACCATAATTCTTTCCCTGCCAGTAACTCTTCTGTCATTAAAGAGCTGAAATTAGGATATTAACTAGTTTGGCAAAACTACAGAAACAAATTATTCTGCGAATTCAGTGGTGTTCTTTGCAGAAGGTGCATGTTTTTTTCAAATTTTATTATACTGGGAGACCACTTGAGAGTTTTTTTTTTTCTTTTGTATACCTACGCCTCTGTTATTTATGGAGTGTTTTCATGTTAGAGAATCTTAGGTGACATGTCTTGGCCAAGTGGAGAAAAATAGCTGCAGCTCAGTTCTGTGCTCGGTGAATATCTTTGAAAGATCTGTAGCTTTTTTTGAAGACTGTTTTCGAAACAAAAGCTTAGAAAGTTTAGTCATGAGATATTTATCTGTTAGACAGTTTTCCTTCTAGTTTCCTATTTTAAATAGACAAAAAAGAATATCACAAATGTTCTGTCTATAAACATCTTTTAATTTTACCAGCTATTCTTTAAGGCATTATAGCTTACAATGAAAGTAAGTGTACAGGTCATAAAATACATTTCAGGTCTGCCATGTGAAAGCAATAAGAGCAGGAGGAAGTTCAAGCAAGTTCAATATCCCTTTTTCATCAGGATGCCTGAAGATGTTCCAAGTCAGTTCAGACATCAGCCTTAATTTTGCATCGTTCCTCTGACCTTCAAGAGCAGGCTGCTTCCTGATGACTTGAAGAGCGATTCTGCAGCCCGGGCTGAGCATTTCACATCTCACGGACAAAACAGGGGCTTGAACACCTTCAACTGGCTGAATTCGATTCACCCTTTCATCCTTCCAGTATTAGCTCCTGTAGGACTGCAGTCTCCAGAACATAGGCTGCATAGCACTTTCATCCCCATCTATTCTCAACTTGATAGCTAACCCTTCAACTATACTTTCAAGTCTTCAATATATACTTTCAAAATATATTTGCAAAATCCTTTTATCCATCGKCCTGTATGGCAGGAAGACTAGTAGAATGTTTTATCTTACTGCAAACCACYATTAATACTGTCCATTACTGCTGTAGCTCATGTGGTACTTGAGTAATTTAATAAGGTAAATTTTTTTCTACTGACTTGCTCTTTCTTTGCATGTCTGTCACGACCAAGTCTCTCATGTATTTTTAATTATTATACTCTGCTCCTAATTCAGCTACCATCAAAGTTTTGTCGTTCTTTTTTCCTTCAGATTGTTAAAAGGTGATAGACCTAAGCAATTTATCCGTTGCCACTTCAGATAGGAGTGACATGAAGACCTAGGGCTTTTATAAGAATTTATTGGACTGCATTTCATTGGTCTTTCTAATTCCCTATGAAAATGACTTCATTTTTTCTCCTGGGTTTTCTCTCCATATTTTTACTTTATTAAGGGAAAGATATACAGATTCCCTTTAGTGCCCTATTTGGCATACCTCTATTGGGAGGTAAARCCACAGTTATTTCAAGTGAGAATCATAGCTGAGGCCTGGAAAAAGCATATTTTTTTCCCAAGAGACAGAATGAATCTTATCTCCGGTAATCTGCATTGGCAATAAAATCTGTTATGCGCTCCCTGTTGCAAGTCATGAGCTCTGTGATTCCATTTTTGCACCTGACATTCAATTGGTGTGTTATTTTGGGGAGATATTATTTAACAGCTTTGAGTATCCTGTTAAACTAAAGGAAGAATTTGGAATACAGTTCATTCCTATTTTTTCTGCATAATTACTGAGTCTTTAAAAAGTTTTGTAGTAATATGGTGTATTAAAGGCTTTTCAATCTGTGGCCCTTGCAGAGTTTTACAAGTACCTTACTCAAAGTAGCAGCYTATATTCTAGCATGTTGCTAAGATCAGGAATTCACTTGTCACGAACCTTGTAAAAGATTGACAGTTCTAATTCTATAAGTGTCTTTTGCCAATTTTACAAATACAAAGTGAAACACAAAGATTTCTCTCCTTGCCTGACATATTTTGTATAATTTGAAGAAACAGATGGGTTTGTTTAGGCTTGAACTAAAAGCAGCATGGAGTTAGGCACCTAGTCGCAGACAATGAGGTTTTCAAAAGCTCTGTGGCTTGCAGCTGCTTTTCAAGGCAGTGATTAGGTCCTGGTGCCCATCTCCTCTGACAGATGTGCCAAATATTCTGGTATCTCTAATTCAGCAAAGACTGCAGGAGGGGATATGTTCATTTAATATTGTTTCTTCCAGCCTTTCATGTCTGGCCRACCCTGTTACAGTAAGTTTGGTTTAAAAAGTAAATGCTTTTTAAAGTACTGATTTGGGTCCTTTATGTCCAGCAGTTTGAGCCTGAAAACCCATCCCATGGTGGTGGTACTTCTTCATGTGTRAATATGCACTGGTGAGTTTACAAAGTTGTGCTTTAACTTCCAGTTCTTCATTTCCTTGACCATTTACCATTGGTTTAGTTAACGGCTGACATGTTTTTGTGCTAAATGTCTTTAAAATATTGTAGTTGTATATTTTCCCTATTCAGAAATTTTCAGGCTGGCTGGTAGTGTGTTTTCATAGGGACTGACTTCTTTGGGAGTATTAAAAAAAAAAAAATCAGAAATCATAACCATATCTGGTAATTACTTTTTGGAATCTCTTCTCTTACAATACTTCTGACTTTCCATTCAGTTTAATCTAGTGTATCTGTGATAACTGTTTCATAATGATTTCGGTAGGAGTCTGCAGGGACCCAGTTATGCTGCCATTATGATTTGAGATTAGAGTGGGGAAAATACGTAAGGATACAAGTCCACGGAGAATTCATTAGGATGCTAATTTGATACCRCTGTTATTCTAGCAGAGAGATTTCAGTGTAAGCCTTTAGAGAACTCATGATGATGTAGAAATGAAAAGGTGTCAGTGCGCATTATACTGTCATTAAGAAAGTAAATCAAACWCTAAGGAAATGTCATGAAAAGAAAATGGTAACTAAAGTTTTTTGCAGTCCACAGAGCATCTTTTTATCTGCCCAGCTTCTCGTGGTTTTCTCTTTGGAGCTCAGTGCCCAGGATTGCTACCTTCACTTGTCCTTGTTAGAGCTATCGGATAGAACCTGTCCATAACTTTAGTTTGTTTTTCCCCTTCCTTCTTGACATTTCATAGCTCTAAATTAGAGTGCTGTGTTGCAGGAAGTTGTGACAAGTGATTAGGATGCCAGTTCCCAAAGTATCAAGTTCTGCAGGCAAGGCAAATCACAAGACCTAAATTTGCTCCCTAAAGCCTATCCGCTCCTAGAGACTTTCATTCCAATGTAGCCTCCTGTTGGGTTGCTCCACCRTTGAGATGTGCAGGAGTGGTTTGTATTTCTAATTCTTTACATAAAAAAGCAAAAAGTCCTATAAAAATGAACAAGCAGTATTCTGTTCTTATAGATGAGAAATCAATACTCTAACCATCTTTTAAAAAGTAATTGTTACAGTTAGTATTGATCAGAAGGATAGGATTATGGCAAAATGTTCTGTAAAGTGGAATTATGCTATGTGACTGGGGCCAAGACATAGATAATATGTTAATCCTTTTTTTCTCCTGACAAGATATATATTATGTAATTTATTCATTTATTCTATGCAAGAAAGTTCTTAAAATTTAGTCAAATAGGAGCAAAACCTGTCTGGCCATGGGAGGTACTTTGGCAAAAACTGCAAGAATTGCAGCCCTTGAAAAAATTAGGAACCAATTACATTTAACCTATTCATGCTAATTGTTTTTATCAGATGCCTCTGATTCATAATGTATATGGGCTATCYAGTGTATTGTTTTCTAGACATCTGGTATATGCTTTTATGGATACATCATGTTAAAGCTCTGGGCAAGAGAGGCTATTGCCATACTGTGGTGTAGAAGGTAAGCCTCAACCCCTAATAAAAAAGGCAGAAACAAGAAGGACATGGCAAGCCCTGGACATGCTGGTTTCCCCAAATCCACAGCTACTGTGAGTATGCAAGAATGCTGCTTTTAGAAGGCACGTTTTCTTTGCAGGATAACTTTCCTTAGGTGAGTTTGCTGGCTAATAGGTAAAAAGTGTATTTATGAGAAATAAATCTGAGTTTTGTTTATAAGTATTTTTAATAGATTAATCAAAATTGTATTCACTGTAGTCAAAGCCAAGTTATCTTTAGAAATGAGGTTGACTTTATAAATGGTGAATATTTSCAAGTAGATCATAGACTAAGGTCTTTTCAAACTATATGCTACATAAGTGTTTGCGTCAAGCTTGATCTAAGTATGTCAGCAAACCTTCATAATATGCAAAAATACTAGTAAAAGGAAGGAAGTGTCATTCTTGAATTAAAAGCATTTTTGTAAGGCACTGTCCTTATCGCTAAAGACAAAGGAGAAATACAGCGAAGCTCAATCATAAATGCATCACAGCAGGAAAAAGATTTGGTGACTGGACAGAAACCAAGTTCTTAATATTTCTCCGAAGTCTGATTCTTCTCCTGCCTAGTTTATAGAACTGATAACAAAAGAAGGACCAAATTTAAACTGCTTTAAACCTAAGGGTGAGATCAGGTTATTGGCTGTGATTCATAGATATATAAGCATATATAAGCACGTGTAAGTTTCCCTACAGTAAGTCTGACTTGTGTAATGTTAAATGGAAAATAAGCTTGTTGCTTATAATGGCGACCCTAAGAATTTGTGCAATAGAATATTGGCTTGTGTCACTAAGTAGAATTCAGAATGTGAGCTACTATTTAGAGGCTATCAATTTAACAGCAGTGATCAAATCTATCTGTAAAGTCAAGAATATTTGCTAAATGTGCTAAAGAATAATGTTTCAACCAGCCTAGAAATAAATGCTTGTACTTGCACATTAATAGGAAAAGTAATTCATCACATTGGAAGAAAATCTAGTTTAGGACTTAAAATATATGTATTTACAAAATAAAGATGATCCATTGCATAAATTTGATTTTTTTCAAGACATTTGTAGCTGGGAACACTGGGAGTTACCCTATGAAGAAGCACAGAATTATTTTTGAAATATATGGAGAATGTTTATAATGGGATCTGATTATCAAAAACCTGTTTAGAGATATGAATCCCAATCAAGGATGAAATGATGAAAAAATCCCTTCCTTTGTCAAAGCAGTTAATATAATCTACTCTAAGCTTCATCTAAACATCTTTCCTGTTTTACTTAGGGGCTATTGGTTTCTGTTTATTTTAAATTGACATGGTATCTTATTTTCTTTTAGAGGAAAATGCGAGTTTACACCTGCAGTTGATGTCTACCAACTCCCGTCATACCCAATATGTGACACTTGGTCCTCTTCTGCCTCTTCATCTTTCTCCCTGRTTCTGACAGTTTTGTGTAGTAGCAGGTGTTTTGAGGTCTATACAGTTGAATTTAAGCCATATGAAAAATGATCCTGTAATTTTAGTGTGTTGTATACAAAACTAAAGTAGGCTTAATCAGTTTTACTTATTTYGTGGTCTTTTGTTTTATATGCTGGTTTAGCTACCTAGCAAAAATATATCATGTATGTCTTTCTACAAGCTGTTAATTTATAATCATTTTATGTCATCTACTCTAATTACGGCACTGTGACTCTGTGTTCTGTTTGACAGTATTTTGGCAGAAACAGGTTCTGTAATATTTGTATGGCATTTTTGGCTCTGTTTAGTTTTCACTCTGCTCACAGTTATTCTCCTGAGCTATCTGGATAGTAGTGTATAAAAATGGCTATTGTTTGCTTTGCCTCTTGACTAGTTTTTGGAGTGTATTTTAATATCTTGGATCTTTATGAGAGAAATTATATTCAAAAAAATCAGTTATCCCCAAACAGAGAAAGTAACAGAATTCTGCTGGAGATGAAGTCATTTCACACCATTTAATTATTTCCAATCATTTCCTTATAAATGTCAGTCTCTTGGCTTCCTGATCTGAAAAGCTTTGACTTAACTTTTGCTTAATTCCTAGACTTTCTATAAAGTCTATGGTAGAGTCTATGAGACATAGAAGTCTATGTCAGGTTGCACAGTTGAGGCTAAACTTTCAGAAGAACATAGTAATTGAAATCAGGACCAGATTTCTAGAAAAGCTCAGTATACTTGGAACACTTAAACTGTTCACTTATTTTCTGCTGTATGAATGGAAGCTGCTAGCTGCTGGACACATCTGGAAATTGGGCTTTTATTTTGACACTTAGAAGGAACATAAACATTTTTCAAGTTCTAGCAAACTACTGATTATGATTAGTATTGATTATGATATGTGGTACAATATAGCTCATTAATAAGTGAGAGATTAGAAATAAKATTTTGTTTTTTAAAGTTTCTTTAGAATTTTGTAACAAGACTCTTATCTCTAATTTATGAGTGTAAGAGGATATAATTTACCACATACACACAGGGACTGGAATACTATTTTGAAGAAAAGCAGAGATCACACGTCCTTAGGAAGAACTAACTCTAATTTAATTAAACTTCTAGCAGTACGTGTCAAAATTCACCTCTGTCTTTAGGTTCTCGTGAGCCTGTCCTGGTCAAAAGCCGGTGACAACACTGCTCATGTGAGGCTGAGGTAGATGAGCAGCTGGCCTTGCTGAAGATTGCTTCTCCCCAAGCTGTTGGTTTTGACAGTAGCTCTGCTCTGTGTATGTGGGATTCAGTCTCGGTGGTGCCTTTTTTTTCCATTCAAATATACTTGTTTAGGCCAAGCTGTGTTTTTGACCCCTTGCTTGGCCTCTTTGTAGGCACAATTTAAGGAATGAGTTTTGTCTCTCTTTTCTTCCCTCAGGATGAGATCCCATGATGGGACTGTTGGACTGATTCCTTATTACCTYGCTCCCTTGTAAGTGACAGGTTCCCTGAAAGTCCAATTAATTTTTCGTCCATTATAGCCCGCTTCTCTTTGCAGTTTTGACTTTGTCAGCATCTGCAGTGCAAGTCTAGATATGATAGATTGCATAATCTGTAGTTTCTGGTTTATCCTGGCTTATGCAACTGCACAAGGATCAGAGCCTGTATTTTATAGGGGATTTGCTGTGTTTTTCCATTAGAGCAAAAGAAATACGAGGCATCTTTGGAGTCCATTGGGAGGGATCTGCATGAGATCACTCTGTCGTGCTCTGAAACCAGCTGCACTGTATTTGGTGACCAGTAGAGAACTGTATTACTCCTAATAAGAGTGCGCCTCATTTCTTGCAGCATTTCTGCAGGATTTTATTCTCTGTACTTGCTATATTTCTACTTCCTCCAGCATTAAGGCCAATGGACAATAGTAGCTGTTCCCTCTTCTATCTTAATGTGACATTTGTAGAACTTCCATGCGAAGCTCTCCTAGGTTTGTGAGGACCTTGGAATTCTATCCTGCTTTGGCAACAGATGGTCTTGGTGATGGATAGGTGACTCATTTTGATTTGGCTTTTGTATTGGAGACAGCAGTGGTGCTACAGCAGCTGTTTTAAGAACTAGACGTGAAATGGAGGCCTTTGTTATTGTTGTCATTAGTGACTCTTGGACRGTTTAATAAATATTTGTGATGTCTGTCAGCTTTGTAGTCATTGAGGACAGAAAGRATACAGTCTACCTAATAAAATACTTGCTCTGTTTTTCTAATTGTTTCTTCATTTACGTTTTAAAAATGGTAAGAGAAGTCAGTGCCATGTATTTGCACTTTAAGGAGGGGAGTACTTTGTATTCCCCTCCTTAAAACAGTGGTGGTGTATTACTGTAATGTGGATGCTGCAGTGAAAGACAGGACTGTTTATGGTTAAATCCCACCTGTATCCATTTGGGAATCATGCTCGATGATTTTATGAAGGGTAGATACAGAAGAAAAAAATCAAATACTAAAGAAAAAGTTACAATGAATGACCAGGTGCGAGAGAAAAGATAAAATAATTCAGACTTTGAGTAAAGACATTGAGAAAGATTTAATAGTTGCCTTATACCCGAAATTCGGAATACTTTGATGGACAATACAGGAATCTACTGGGAAGCTCCTAGGAGCTCCTTAAGCAGAATTCTTTAAATTGAAGGGTCACCCAAGTGGGATGTCTACTGGACAAAAGAACAGACAATTAATGKGAAGAATCTCTTAAAGCAATTATTTATTCAGTTTCTGTATAAAATGTATATTAAAAAAAGCATGGATTGTGTATTTTCATATAAAACTATTGAAAATTCTGTTAGTAGTCAAAGGTAACTAAAGGAAAAAGGGTTATCCAAGTTGCCTGTGGCCACAGATGCCCTGCAGAGTCTGGGAACTGAACTAGGAACAGCAGTAGTCAGAACAGTAAAYGCAGTAAACTTGTTCTGTAAGAGGAACAGCAATAATATTTGACTACAGTAACTTGGAGTTTCGGGCGTTTTAATTATTGAGGTCTCAGGGTTTGTTGTTGTTTAACTGGAAATGACCTTTAAGGGACTTTTTCATGACCTTCCCGGTTTATACTTAAAAAACTGACAAATGTTCAGTTGTAACTTAGATTATTTTGGGTTTTGGATTTAAGATGCCATTCCAGCCATTTTATAAACATTTTTATGGCCTGGAGAGTTTTCTTTCCCAAATCAACAAACTTGTGCTCCTATACTAATTGAATTGTGAATCATTTCAAAAGCAACAAAACAGAATCACTTTGAYTGTGTTGTTGTTTTTAATATTTCGTGTTTACTGTTTTCATTTTAATTCCTTCAACTCGTTTTATAACTTTCCATCATCCAGCCATAGGGTTGAAACCAACACTAATGAAATATTTTATGTGCTAGTTCACACTGTTGCACATTACAGACGTTAAGAAATAATGTGAAGTTACACAAAGGCCAAAAACGTGTGGTATATTCAAATTTATCAAAGCTCCTGCATTAACAATGGAGGTAAAAACAGTCGAGAAGCTAGTGTACAAAAAAAAATGTATATGTGGAGAGACTACAGCACAGTTAATGGTTCTGTGGAGGCTTCCATTCATTGAACCCCTCCTGCCTGCTTTGTTTATGTTCACAAGAGTCATCTAGTGCAATTACTGGTTATTAAAAATGTCAGCATGCAATTACTCAGAGTAATAAACATATTCAAAATAGCCAGAAGAGTCTTCACTAGATGCAAGAAATCTGAGGTCAAAGTAGAAAAGAAGTTTTGCATTGAGTTGACAACAAAAAGATGATCTATGAATACATTTGCCTTTATCCTGAGATAAAACACTGTATGTACAGGTTCCACATCTGGGCTTTTGTTGTACAGAAGGGAAGTATACTCCAAAGGTACAGACTTTTCCCCAGGAAGATCCTGTTGCCATTTATGACTTGAATTCTTTTTATGTCAGCTGTTAATGCAATGCCAAACTGTTTCCTTCTATCAACAATAAAATCCTCCTTTGGAATCTGGAAAAGCATTTGGATGCTTTTAATTTCCTGTGACAGAATTAATAATAGGAAGAGTAGAACATCTCTATTATGCAGAACGAGGTTATCTTGCTTATAGCCATTTTAAATCATTTTTGGATAGGTGGAGAGTCTCTGGAGTTGGATTTGGGCTCTGCTTTTATTCTGACTCTGCTACCTCTACTTCAAAGGTCCATTGCCTGTTTGGCACTGAAATCTGTTGTCATTTTATTCTCATAACAGTTGCCACAGCTCGTGTGCTGTGCCTGATGGTTATTTCATAACTGGGTTTCCACTTTGCACCTGAGCAGGACACTGGCCATGTTCCTAATGTGTTGTTTAAAGAAAAGTAGGGAACGGGCAGCAACAGAGCGGATGCTTCTTCCAGTTGGATGAGTTTTTAGGAAATGACTCGGATGCTGAGTCACAACATAGTTTTCTTCTAAGATGCTCCAGGCCAGACTGCAGGGAAGTGGTTTTACAATAGAGGAATTCCTCTGAACTTTTCTTGATGCACAGATAGTCATTTTACTCTGTGGAGAAGAAACAATGCTGTTTCTAATAAAGCCAAGCCGTTTTTAATGATTCTGYGATAAGACAACATTTTTAGACAATTACTCATGGAGGGTGTGATTGTTCTTCTGTGTGCAGTGTGTTCTCTGCTGCTGATTTCTATGAAACTTTCAAATGTCTCAGTAAAACAGCAGTTTATTGCAGAATTGATCAGTGCAGCATTTTTTGCGGTGTCTTTAGTGTTTGATCTCTACACATCTCCCAAATAAGAAGCGACTGGTGATCCCATTCTGTCCACTGCCTAAAGAAATTAAGCTGATTTCGGGAACAAACTGAACAACTCCAACAATTACAATTTACAGACTGGCTCTGGTAAAAGCTCCCCTTGCCCCAACAGCATTGGCACTCAAAGCAGCAGCACCTGGTTTGCAGATCTCTGACCCAGAAGTTCCCAAGTTCACTACTGAGCTATTTCTTTTATTTTTTTTTTTTTTCCTGCCAATTATTACTGGGACTAGTACCCAAGTTGTATTTCTGAGTGTGCTATTTTCTTTGGATTAATGTTGCTGCAAGTCTCCTGGCACTATTAAGGTGTTTACGATAATACAATTTCTTTCATGTTGTAAAACAACCTCATTGATTCCAGAGGTGGTCCACTCAATACCAAACCAATTATGTTGTCACTTATTAATTAATAATTTAAAAGCCAATTTTTTGTTGAGGTAAGATTTGCATGGTTAATGATGAACTTAACACCATAATCAAAGGGTTTTCTATTTGTGTACTACTGCCAAAACTATYGATAATAATCCCATGCAGAATCAATACTGTGATGTGAATGTGTTTCTAGTTGGTGTTTGTGATTAAATATAAATATTTCCTCATGCTTTTAAGATTATTCATTAATGTTCAATAGGTCTTTTCTAAGCTATTGCTGGAACTTGCTTGTGGTTGAATTGGGGCACTGTAATGTAGTGATTTTTTTGCAACCTGGTATCACAAGAAGTATTCAAGWTCAAATATGTTTTATTCTACTGGAAGGCTCATATACATTTTTGAGACAATTAGGTATTTTTATCAAGGTGACCTATAGGTGGATGGTCACCAAGATGTTGCCAAGCCTGTGTACAGCATTGCTTTGCAAGTCCATCCCAATACACCTAGCAGTTCAGCTGGAACCATCTTTCTGTGCACAGAGATCAATTAAATGGAACATCTTTCATGTTTATGAAGAGGAACGGCTAGGGAGTTGGTGGCAGAGGCAGCTCCTCTGTGTGTGTGTAGTCTATATGTGAGAGCTAAAGTAAGTTAGGCAGTCAGGGTTTCATTGTGGACACAGAACTTTTAAAGYAGACTGGAAAATGCTTGTTTTGAGTTGTAATAACAATGTTTGGAGAATGGTTTATATTGAGTTAAAACAAATTCATATCTTAAGGTAAAGGCTATGATTTGAATTAAAAAAAAAAAAAAAGATGACCTTGTAAACCTTTTTTGAAAACCAAAAGAAGATTTATCTTTGTGTAAAAAACTCTTGAGCTGTAGGACATAGGATATTTCACAGTAGAATTGATGCAGATTCTTGTTCATTCATGAGYCTGAGCTGTGAAGTCTGTTCTGGATATTATTTAGCAGAGAATTGGGAGTGCTGAGATTTGATTCGTGGCCCCTACTACACAATTATATTAGCCAAAATTGTGTTCAAACTGAATTTTGTATCTCCAGTTAGGTGAGAAACCATTTTTCTTTCTCGTTTGTAGTAYGCGTGCCTGTATGCATGTGGTACCGTCAGGGTGTATGAATGTGYAGAATTCCTCTCTCTCCATGCGACTTAACCCTCTCTAAACAGAATAAATTTTCATGAGACATAAAAAATTCAAATTGAGAGTCCCAGGCAGTAGTTAGGAGGTTTTTGTGGGGCTGAGTGGGATGGCTTTGATAACTCTGCCAACTGAAGCATGGGACACATTCAAACTGTGACTGGAACCATTATTTACTGTACCAGTTTCAGTAAATTTTAGTGATTTTTAGATGTTCCTCTTTTAAATAAGGAATATCAACAAAAACTACACTGCATTGTTAGACATTTTCACACAGGGAAAACCACTCCTACACCTGGAAAGCACAGCCAACTCRGACATATGCTTTTTGGTAGCTTTAGTCTAGTTGATGGTTTAGATCTTTCACACTTAAAGCACAGAAGGATACCTTTATATTGAACCTTAAACTGGCCCATGTTTTTGATGTTCCTGAAATGTTTCCTAATTTTCTCATCTGTTCTATGCATGGGTTTGAAGTTGTAGAGTTGAGGAGTATAAAAGGCCAATACTTTTAATCAGCTGGGTGATTGAGCAGGTTTTTGGGAGGAGGACTAGAAGCCTTTGGGGTTGGTTAAGTCCTGAGGAGCTATGGTGGGATGGGTAGATGCTGTTTGCTCTGGTGAGTGCCCATCTCTGAGCAYCTCATCTCTAAGTGGGAAAGTGAAAATATGTAGATTAGAAGTTACCTGTGTACTTCTTTATTTAAATTGCTAGGGAGGAATTTATTACGGTGTTTATGTCTAATAAATACTGAGCAATGAATAGGGCAATAAAACTGCTAAAACAAAAGCCACAAAAAATGTTTGCAAGACAAACTGAAAATCAGTTACTCGAAATCTTTAGCTTACTCACCTACGTTATGTTAGAAAGAAATTCTGATCATGGTACTCCAAAGCTCTGAAAGGTGATTTTACATCAAAATACCATTTTGGGAGTAATTTTAAGTAGTGCTTTGAGAAAAGAGTTGTTCTGTAGCTGACTGTGSCCTGATGCAGCACCTTTATTTCCAGTTAAAAACAGAACCTCTAAATATCTCCTTGCTTTCTTGGGAGAATTGGTACATTTTATTTCTTGCTTCTATCTGCAAATAAAAATATAGCATTAAAAAAGTCAAAAGCATTTTGACTTTCAGTCAAAAATAAAATCAGTGGGGGTACAAATATAGTGCTGGAACTCCAAATTAAACAGCCCTRTAATACATTGTGACAAGGAAAACTAAGCTGACTATATGATGAAGGTCTGGAGGTGAAGCCTACTATTTTGAATCCAAATCAAAGGCAATGCAGACTTATCAACTGCAAAATAACAAGATCAATATGCTGTTTTGATTTTTGTATTTTTAACAAAATCTGTTTTCATATGGYGGGGATTTGCTGTCTTTTTCCTTAAAAGCTGTGAAATAAGTGGTTACTTCAAAAAAATAAATACATAAAACAACCTGACTCCTAAAGCTGGGTAACATTAAGCACTGACAGTACTGTAATGAGACCATTAAAATTGGCAGTCCCAGAAAACAAGAAGGATGGTGTTTGTATTTGTTTGGAGATAATTTGCATGAAGAAATACTACTTCACTGAAGAGGATGGTGAAAGTCAATAAGGGAGGATAACTTATAATAGTTTTTTGCTTGTTTTAGTATAAATGTTGTTTTAGGATCTTCAAATTAGAACTGTAAGTGTGCGTGCTGTGCTAAAACATGGACTATTAGTGTCCTATCCCCAGACTGATATCAACAATATAACCTGCTTCTATGTTTGTCATGGTCACATGGGCAATGCTGAGGTGATCAACACCCAAATGATCTGACTTTTCACAAATAGTAGCAGATGGAGACTGAATTATCCTTCTGACTGTCGTCRACTATAGGCTGATAGTCCCCTGTGAGTGTTTTGGGATGTTTAATCAGTCATTACAGATGAAGCTGGCAGAGTGGAGAATTGGGAGGGATGAAGCATATGAGGATTTCACCTTTGTGGTGCAGGCAAACATACGCACAGTCAACAACCTCATTCTCCGGAGTTCTTCTCTTTCCTTCCCTCTGTGTACCAGAATACCAGTAAGAAAAGCTATTAAAACACTATACTTTTTAATTACTAATGAATTAGTCTCATTTGTCAGATGTCTGAAAATGGGAACACAACTTTTTTTCAAAGCCCCTTTGCTTGTGTGAATAAACAGCAAAGGGGTCTGTACTTCCCAAAGGCTGTGCAGTCACGAAAAGGTGGAATTAGGCAATTAACCAAAGGAGTGAAAGCACTGAAATGAGAAAGCCTCCTGAAAAAGAAGGTGTTCCTTTGAACTCCCCACAGCCGTTCTGTGGGGTTCCACTTAATTGAGATGAATAGCAGGGTTTCATACAGAAACCAGAGGTAGGTGCCTATTTAAACTTTCTAACTAATTAATAGTTTTTCAAAGATGCTCAGTGGCAGGGAAGCTACAGACTGTGCTGCTTATACTATTACCAGGTCTCAAGCCACTGTGGCTGGTTTCTCCTTGCAGAGGAAGAGCAAAGCAGGTCAGGTAACGTGGTGCTGCCCCTCTGGCAAGGAGAGAGGGTCTGCTGTTGGGTAATTCCCCTTGCTTAAATCTTGTCAGGCCTCCAAGACAACTGCCATCTCTCTGATTATTGCTGACGAGAACAACAAATGTTATGGTCCTATGTATAAGCTTTAGTAGTTATAAGCTTTAGTAGTTATAATTCTGATCTTTGCATCCTGGAAGAAACGTAAGCTATTTTTTCCCCATATTTGTGCTTTTCTCCCTTTGCGACATACAGAAATGGATATGCAGCTGGAAATTTGCAGGCTTTTGTGAATGTGAAATGCCTTCCTGGAGAGCATGACACACGTCTTTGGCCACCTGATGCCATCCCTGTCTCAGATCTCCATCTAGACCTCATTAGAATATTTTCAGAGCACTATAATCTTCATGTGGAGACAGACCTTCGGGCGTATCTGTCATACCAAACAGGCAGTGCTCTCAATGCTGGAGTCTGGAGTTCTGAAACAAATCTTCGTAACACACAGGATACATCCTGAAGGAGCGGTAGATGACATCTGCCTCTTTTCAGCAAGCACTGCATGCCACCTGCACAGCCCACGAGTCCTTCAGGGCTGCCAGCAGYATCAATGCTTTCTAGCAGAACGGATTTCTTTCCTCCACATTACCATATCAACAGTCTTGCTCACGTTACTGCAAATGTGTTTGCTTTCAGCTTTGTCCCTTCTGGACTGGCCTGCTGGAGGAGTGTGTCTGCTCTGTGTTGTTGGTCCCTCTGAGGTCAGTGTGCAGGTGTCTCTTTGTTCCTTCCTTTGCTCCTTCCTCCTGTTTGACTGGGTAAAAATCTTCTGCTCTTAGCTGGTGGAGTTACCACGAGGTTTTGCAGAGGGTAGAAACATTTAATGAAGTGCATCCTAGAATGAGAATAAGAAGTTGTCATGGCATGGATAGTAGCTAAATCTCGACAAGATTTGAATTAGAGCAACAGAATGCATGGTTTTCTCTTTGGCTGGAATCTTGCATATTGTCAGTCTACATTTTAAGCTAYATTTCAAGAAAATATCTGTCTTTGTTTTACTAAGTTTTCATCAGTAGGATAACTTGTAATAGTTTTTGTTATATTTGCTACTTTGAAATCTCCTACCATTCTGTCAGGTGTTGRTGTTTTTCCTTTTGCCCATCTCTGTGTCCCCCAAATGCTTTTACAGAGAAAGTCAAATAGATGCCAATAAGTATTTACCGGATAGACATTTTAGCACTTTATTTTTCTTGATGGCATGTTTGGTTTCTAGGCCTGTTTCCTTTACTGCAATTTCTTTACTTTCTAAATTCAAGTAGACTTTCTGAATGGCTGAATTACTTCAGAAGTATTTGGCAGACAAGTTATTTCGCAGCCAGAGAAGCAACAAACTTAATCCGGGTTATCCTCTGTGCTCCCTGAGAATAGGTGCCTGCTTAATCCTGTAGAGAGGTAAACATTTTCTTTAACAACAATCTTCTCGATGCTGTAAGATGGCTTGATATTTACTTTTTTGGGGCCCAGGAAGGAAGAGAGATTTTTGCTTTAACTGCTGTAWGAAGAGTTGAATCAATACAAGATAAGACCTCAGAGGCCTTTTTTGCTCAGGTTGAAGCCTGTGGCTAAGCCTGTGTTGTTTTACACCTTGGTGTACATGCTGCCTTTCCCGCTGCCTTCCATGGCAACCTGTGGCTCGACTGGAGTGTTAACTCTTACCAGGTAAGAGTTAGGCAACAGTATTAATAAATACATTCATTCTACGTTTATCTGAAGTTTTACTAGTCAGTGGTGATTAATGTTAAGCAGATGTGCCTCAGGTGGCACATCTGGCAGGTTAGTATCTTCAGTTGTATCCTCTTCACAAGTATCTCCTCATTGCAATAAAGAAGTTGGAAGTTGGAAAGAGCAGGAACCCATCTTTGGTGCTTCCTTAGTGTAGAAGGATGAGGAGGAAACAGGAGACGCCTTCACAAGCGGCAGGGAGATGGAAACCATGGAAAGAAGTGCAACACAGCAGTGCAGTCTATCAAAGCGGACAGGATGATTGAATGAAATGCCATTAAAATGGCATAAAAATTTTCTGGGCATAAGGTTCTTTTAAAGTGGTATTATTAAATTTGTTATTCCATAAAGTTGTAAAGGCTCCYAGCTGAGTTTGTTTATCAATATGGAGGTTCTACTATCTTTAGTACAGCTGTACTCGCTCAGTCTCATGTCATTTATTASAACCAACTTGATGAAAAGGTATTTGACTCTGTCAATGCTATAATTTTTTATGTTGATGTAGTAAAATCGTAGACACAAGTTGATTTTGTGGAAAATGCTAGACACATCTTTTGTTTTTTCTCAGCATTTCTGATCCTCTTCGATTTTGAGCTCTTGTAATGAGCTCAAATACTGTAGCTCAAATTCCCTTGAAGTCTTCGTGAAACCTGCAGAGCTCAATCTCTTTGAAAAAATGACATGAAAATATCATCTTCTAGTTGCTGCTACTATTTCTGCCTTTAAATATGATGGATCTTAGTTACTGTAAATAGTAATGATGAAATATCTGAGTTATTTTTTTTCTTCGATAATATGATAGTTAGAATAGCCATAAGGTGATCAGCAAACTAGGTTACAAATAACATAATTTAAACAGATGCTGAATAATCCTTTGTTCCTTGTGAAAATTTTCTCGTTTTCCTGGTAGGGGCAACACAAAGACAGCAATGCTAGAGCTTTTCTGATTTATGTAGGAAAAAGCAGTATGAAATACAATGAATTTGAAGAGAAAGTAGTACTTGCCTTTCAAATTCCGATGTAGRAATTGCTATTTCACTAGGCTTATATGAGGCAAAGTTTGCTGAGGCTATCAGGTGCATCACCCCCTTTTTATCTCCTTGGATAATCTTGCCTCAGTTTTTATTGATGGACTCTGCCTTTTGGTAGATCTATATCCCTTCACATGTATTTAAAATCTTCTGAATCTTAGAGACTCTTGTCTTCAAGTAYAAGCTTGCTTGTTTAAATATTTATTCTCATTAATCAACAGGGTGTCCCAACCTTTCTTTTTCCCTTCRTGTCGTTCAAAAGTATTATTTCCAGGGAAGTTTTTTTTGTGTATCAAGAAATCAGCATTTTGATTGTTTGACAGATCTCAGAGTGTGGTTTCTGGGAAAGATCGTGTTTCTCAGAGAAATTAGAAGAAATAAATATATATACATATATTTCTTGTAAAAGCAAGTTTAAATGCTAATCTAATGAGAACATCATGCCTGATGCCTTCTGCCTGTTTTGCCAAATCCTGCAGTGTCAGGTGATGTTTTCCTGCTCCAATCTAGGACTGAATTGTCCCRTTGTTTGCACTGGTGCAACCTGTGGCAGACTTCGGGTAGCTGGTGACCCAGAACTGCAAGTGCTCATTGAGTTTTTGCCCATTCTCTCTGCCRCAGTTCGTACAGGGAGCTGCCAGTAGTGTAAATGAACAGTGTTGTGTTGGCGTGATGCTCTCTTGAGGACATGTTTTCTTTTTTTCTTTTTCTCTTTGGTAGAAAGGAATCGGAATATTTAAAATGTGCATAGGAGCCTCTTCAGAAATTCTCTGCAGCTGTAGTTCGACAATATTACACAGATTGAAATGTTTGCTTATCAGAAAAGCTGAAATGTTTAAAGAACATTGATCTACATTTCTTGTCAGTTTACTGTCTCCATTGGCACAACATTTGGAAGGATTCTGATTTTATGAAATGGTGAGTGCTTCAGGCTTGCATCTGCAGTGAATGCTCCGCTACCTCTTTTTGCGCCTTGGAACAATAACTCCTTCCTATCTAAACACTTACAGAATGTGAAACATATGATAGATCTGTGCAAGTTGTTCCTGTTTTCCACCTTATGTTGTAATGGCAACTGCTGCCAATCAGTAAAGCAAGGAAGTTTGGAAATAGCGAATTTCCGCGACTGCCACAGGCTTCCTTAATTTCCTTGAAATTAAGTACAGGCAGTGTGCAATTGTTGACATTCTTTCAAAGAGAGATAGTGTCAGTGTTACTGGCACAAGATATTTAACTGCTTATATCAACCTCATATGTTCCACAAATGAGCTATGTCAAATCGCAGGACTTGTTTTCCTTTGCTTATCCCAGCCTGTCCAGAAGTGGTGATAAAGGAGACAAACTGCAAATTTCTATCAAAATGATTTTTTTGCTAAAAAGTGAAAAAAATGTTTTTATATTTGTTTGCARCCTGCAGAGTTGCCCAGCAAAGGGAGGATGAGCAAGGGAGTAGAAGCTACGTTATGTAGGACTGGACAGCTGACTTCCAATGAGAAGTATTGAATTGAATTTAGAAACAGAAATTATTAGATTTTTCCTTTCCTATGATTTCTTTTGTATAATCCCAAGTTACTACTTCAGAGCATTGCTTTCTTGAAAACCRTGAAGCTTTGGTCTTATTTGTGGGTGTCTTGTTGCTATATAAATGTGATACTCTTATAGCAGTTAATGGTTAAGAAAGTGATGGAGAAGCARTAATGGAACTATTTCTAATTTTACTATAGTAAATTCTTCATAATCTGCTCAAAACACTGGCTGTTTCCTCCGGCTTCTCAGCAAAGATTTAAAAGCTGAGTGAGTTGCCATGTTACTTAAGACTTCATTATTTTTTACAAAGTATACTCCAGAGGATTTGCTAGAACATTATGAACTATTATCATAAATGATTAAGCCGAACTGTAATCGTCAAAATATGTGAAAAAAGCACATCTGGCAAGCCTGCCTTTTCCCTCCCTGACTCACATGACTCAGTTATTCACAACGGATGCTTCTGGCAGTGTGAATAAGCACATTTCTGCTGCGTGGTACAGCACAGGCTTCCTCAGCCTCCCCTGGCGCTACGGGCACTGTATGGATGGTCAGACCAGGGAGGCAYCTGGGTCTGGCTCTGAGACACAAGCCTGGGAAACATGAAATCCAGACCCATACGGCCAAGCTTCCAATCAATTATAATCATTTTGAAATTGGTTGCACTTTTTTTTTTTACAACTTGCCCTTTATTGCTTTTTTCCTTGCTTCTTAGATAGGAACATTGTGATTCTAGCCTAATTGTGTTTATGATCAATTTATATAATTGTTTTCATGCCAATATCAACCTTCAGGTGAAATAATTCCTTTTACTTGCTGCTGGCTGGCTATGTCATAAGAAAAAATGAAAAACAGATAAAAATCCTTCTCCATTTTCATTTTGTGAAGCTATGCAAACCAAGAAACTCTTTAAAATATTTTTTAATTCCTCTACATGACTTCAATCTGAATTAGTAGCATATTTCCCTCAGATGGAGTTGTATAAATCATTCCTYGTTGGTATACGCTGTTGTTCACTAGTACTGTTCAAATACCTTTCCTGATTTAGCTTTTCACAACTGAAGTATGAGAATATGACTGAAATGGCAGATGCCTGGTTCTTGTATATGCCGAGTCCCTGAAATCCAATTATCACCTCTGGGTGACATCTGCCATTTTTCATTTTTCTCTTTTTGTGGTGCTAAGTCCACCATGAATTTCTCTTTATAATAGCATTAAGATCTTTAGCTTTATCCAGATCTATGGATGTGGATGTCTTTAGCAGATCTAAGGGATTTAGATCTTTCTTAATCTAAATTTAAAGATCACTTTAGATCCTGCTATAGATCAGGCTAAATCACCTTTTCTATCTGCTCTTCCTTCAGTTGCCAAACCCCTCAGTCCCTTATTAGCTTTTAAGAAAAAGTGTAAAGCAGGACTCATCTCTCCTGTTCTCCTGATTTTGGGTGCCACTACTAGGTCACTTGTGATGTTGTCGTTGGCTAGTACTTATGGAAACACCCTAAGTGYGTGTAAATACTTGCATTTTCATCTTGCATGGTTTATCCAGAKAGATGCAGAAGCTGAATATTTTATAATTGCCCAGCAACTTAGCAGCTAGAATAATTAGATACAGCATATTGCAGTGTAGTTATTGGCATTTTTTGTGTGCTTTTGTCCTTGATGGTTCATCTGCTTTTGCATCCTCCACCTTCTACACACAGTATCAGGTCATACTGAGGCYACGTGGCAGGGCGGTTTGCAGAGGCTGCTGCCTTATGGTGCCCGCACCTTCCTTGGACACGCTTGCGGCGGGGAGGACAGGATTGCTGAAGCTGTTGACATTCCCCCCTGCTTTCCCCTTAGGCTTTAAGGCCTTACGCTCTGGAGAGCGGTTTTAACACCCCTTGTGCAGATGGGACTGAGCTGAGAAGAAGCCACGTGAAGCTCRAGTGATTTCTCCGCCTGGGAAGCGGCTGCTCCCGCGCTCGTGCGCGCGGCGCCGGCGCGTTGCTGAGCAGAGCAGTTAGGCACGCGGCGTACAGAGGGGGGCACTGAGGATTCGCTCTGCCTTCATTCATCATTCCCGAGAAACCGCTCCGAAACTTGGCCCAGAAAACACTGAATATTTTATGGCGTCCAATAACTGCCTTTTGAAAGCTCTCAGGCTTAATGTTTGTTTTTGCTGTGCGGAGGTGGAGTTGTCCAGGTAGCTCATTAAGCRAGGCTGTCCATCAAGGGTAATTAAATAATTGAGGCAGCCCCAARGGAATTGCTGTCACCTGCTTTCCCGGGGCTCGCTGGTCCCTGCTCCAGGAGACCGCAGGGATGTTGCAGGCTCTAGGGAGTGCCCAGGAAGGCAAGGGGGACAGAAGAGCTSTTCACGAACAACTCAATAGATTTGTGTTTAATAAATCCTGAAGGATTTTTTTCTCTAAATGTGATAGGTCACTTTTAAGCCTTATGCATATATTAGTCTATTTTTGTAGAAACACGTGTTTGGAAATTCCAATATTCCTGACAGTTTTTCATTATTCTTTTAATTTCTTCTTTTACCTTCTTATATTTTTCTGCTTGAAAAGCAGAAAAACAATCTCTAGAAACACTTTTCTAAGGAGATGTTATCTCTTTTTCTGCAACTTCTTAACAAAAGTGTTATCTCTTTATCATGCGGGAAAATGCCACATCAGTGAACAGTGTCTATGCAGAGTGATTAAGTTCCATTGCAGACATGTARAAGCTGAAAAGGAATTTCACATATTTAGTCCTTCAGGTTGTTGGAAGTTGCTGGTCATAAGACTGGAGATCAGCAACTTGCATCTCCTTGGTGCTCCTGTTGCTGGAGGAGGACAAAGTGATGGGCAAATGAGGAAGAGATGGATAAATGACATTTGAGGAGTCACCAAGACAGACCGCTATGATGACAATGAGTGCTAGACATCAGGAGGAACGTGGAGAAGAGGGCTCGGTGGGTACCACAGAGCTTGGGATGAGCTTATTTCAGCCCCTCTTTACATTCCCTCTGTCTGACRTGAACTTAGAGGACTGCACAGAATGGAAAGGGTTGAATACATGAATGTGCAGCTGTGAGAAGTGTCTCTGCATTTCATACGTGGCCATGTGATTATTTACTGTGCTCCAYGCTGAATCCAGGTATACAGAGCGCTCTGAGCTCTCCTATTGTACTGTTATCATCATCATGCTTTTGATCTTCATTGTGTCATTTGTTATCTTCACAAAACCTTTCTGAAGGAACACGTTATTATCCCAGTTTTCTACATGGGGAACTGAGGTAGTGCGAGTAAAGTCAAAAGCATTTTCTAGTACCCAAGCAGAGAAGCGTGGGACCTTAATTTTGAAATAATATCCTTTTATAGTGCTATATGTGTTCAGAAGATGGTTCCCATTAGCTGTAGCTGCAGTAGCAGTGCTGGGCACATCTGCCAAGGAGCAGACAGGTATCCTGAGTGCGTGACCACCTCTGGACACCGGAGGTGACTCGCTGGCTGTTTCAGTCCAGCAGCTCTGGTTGACACTCGSCTGCCTTGGGGCCGCTCTTGCACCTTCCTCTTCCCCATCCAGTCTCTCTCCTTCCTTCAACCCTCTCAGCCATGAGATGGAAAGGAGGAGATGAGGTGGAAAGTCTAGAAATAATAGCCTTATTCTCTACACAGTCCTCATCTAATTGCTCACAGTGGTGTCTCCTATTTTACTGAATAAAGTAAGGGTGTTTTTTAAATATAATTAAATACTAAAATGATGCATGCATTTACATGTGGCCGATTAAGATTTATTAAGTAAAATAGTCAAGAAAAAGAGTGTTTCTTGGTTTTTGCATGCTTGACTTGACTTTCAGCTTTAATGCTTTTTCTTAAATGTAGGCAGAGAGTGGTGCTAAATTGTTGTTGACATACATGCTACGTCTATCTTCCAGGTTTATGCTGAAAACTGATATTCTGTGTGCTCTCAACTGTGCTGAGAGTCTCTAGGAATTTGATTCTTCTCATGTGTCTGAGTTGCAGTGCAGATAGATCCTTAGTGAGAAAAGTTAAACTGATGTTTCTCATTTGGAAACTGTTTTCTGTATTCACTCCGCCTGTGAAGTGGTCTGTGGAGATTATAGCTAGCGTTGCACTTAGCAGAGAAGGCTGCAGCGCTGCTTTATTTTAAATTTGGCTATCGCTGGTTCATAAAGGTCTATCAGTCTATGAGCCTGCTGCAGATGATGTACAAAAATGTATGAAGACTTCAGAAATTATTTACTGTGCATTTACAGCATAAATAGTTGAGCTGTTGACTGTGGCTGTGAAGTTCCTCCTCTACTTCTGCACTGTGCTTTTCATTTAATATGGCTTTGTTCAGCTAAACAATTCATAATTAAAACAGGAAATGATGGGAAAGGAGAAACACACCAATCCTGAGATGATTGTTAATAGCTATAATAAAATATTGAGACGGTAACGTCTGCCAGGGCGGTGTGACGCATGGACTCCCTGTGACTGTGGTGCTAGGGCTAGTTAAAGGAGCGAATCAACATGGGATGGGGACTTCTGCAAATGAAGCAGGGGGAAAAAAAACATAGGAAATTTTGCAAGGCTTGAACCTGAAAAAGATTTTTACTCCCAGCAGATTTGAGTTTCCAACCTGAAGTGAAATTCAGCATATATAATTCCCTGAAATGTGAAACCTACACGTGCCTCTGAAATGCCTTAGTTAACTCTGCTAAAAACACGTCTGTGTTGTAATGAAAAGTCTTTCTGAAAYGAGGAACGTGAAATGGCTGATCTGGCACTATGCTAGACCTGCCTGAACAAATGTGTGTTGGACCAGATGGAAGATGTCATCACAAAGTCACACCACTTCTTACAGTAAAGTTACAGAATCCAGGCTTCTGGATTTTACAAGTTATGTCTTTTGGTCATGTTGTGCAATCTCCTTCATTAATCGATCAAGTTCCCTCAAACAAATTGAGCATTTTGACCCCTATTATTGGGAAGATTCTTTCAGCATCTCAGTATCCCAAAGACAATATTTTTTCATGTGACTTTTTAGCTGCAACTTAATCATAGCTGATTTATATATATACATATATATGTATGCATATGCTTGTATYGTTGTTATTTTCAGCTTTAGTATATTTTCTTCTTTCCTGTTTTTTTGTTTTCCTGCAGATGTATTTGTGGATAGCAATGATAACAGCTTGCAGCTTTCGTTTTGGAAGCCAAACAAACCAAGCCCTTTCACACTCAGATACCCTATTTTCCTTTCCATCCCAGTAGGTTTTCTGCGCTCCTCTTGTACACCAAATTCATCTTSTTGGTGCATAAATGTCCAGAATTGTAGTTTCCAGATATTATAAATGAGGACATTTTGCTAAGATTAAGTTTGTTGCTTCCAGTCTCATACAATGCTGATGCCACGTAATATCTTCTGATAGACCCAGACTACTGAGCTCCCTGCACTCTCCAGGTGCTAATGTGATTTCACAAAATCCTTTCCAATACTAATAATGATCTGTTTCTATGGATAGAAGATGACTGAAGATGTTTTTGGAAGTATAATAGTTCAAACTTAGATAATCCTATCGGAGATATTTAAAAAGAAATAGCCATCTTTTAATTTCTTGCTCTAGAAGATACTTGGTGAGGTAAAGCCCTGATTTTTTTGTTGGGCAAGACGGTTCAGTCATTTTGGTGTCTTGGCTCATACAGAACTGAGCAATTGCTGAAGGAAGGAGACAGAGCAAGGAAGAGAGAAAACAGCTTCCTGATTCCTACGGTTGCCTTGCCAAGGAAAGATTTCACACATCACATAGTGCATCAGAATTAGATGGAGATACTGCTTTATTTACTAGCTTCTGCATGAGATGTTGGTTTACTGGCAATAATAAATGGGATTTTTCTGGACCTAGTCTAAAAGTTTTTCCGTACTTGGGAGATTTGCATGAGGAAAGGAGTAACTCCATTTTCACAGAGTTTATGGAGACTGAGGAAATGTAAAACTGGAAGTAAATCATATGCAGTCCATTAACAGAAATTATAATATATAGCCAAAGAAAAGTTTTAGTTTTGACTTAGTCTATAAGTCTAAGGCTCAGTATTCAGAAATTTGTTGGAATTCTTCTGATGTTGACCTCCTGAGAAAACCCTGTTATTAATACTTTTGACATCTGATTTGTTTTGAAATGCTGACTCCTCTTGTTACATTAGGTCTCAGTATTCTGTTTCTAGGCAGATTTTGCCAGTGCAAAGATGTGTAGAAGGGTAAAATAAAGGAGAAAACAAAGCAAAGTAATACCTGGAAATCTCCAGGAGACCTGGTGGGGTTCTAATGTCAGTAATACACTCATTTATTTAGTTCAGGACCTCCTGAATGTCAGAGCAGCTAGACTGGACCATTTGTTACTCATGCCATGCCTAAATTGTTTGGTTTTTCACTCTCAAATACTAATTGGGTTGCTAAACCTTAAGTTAGCCTTTTGAGAATGATGCCTTTAATAATATGCAGTTCATTGTGACACTGAGATTTCCTGAAAAATGCTAAATATCTCTGTCTCCCTTTCTGATCATTAGAAATGCCACCATACTTTGTCTGTGAGGGGGGAAACTGTGTGGGAACCTCAAATAGACACCCTGTTTTTTCCCGTTGTTTTGGCAAGGCTGCAGCTTCTGCCCAAAGACATGTCAGCGGCATGAGGCTCTATAGTATACGTAAATTGTATGTTTGCTTTGTCTAAGCTCAGTGTATAAATGAGATTTTCATGCTGTCTGAGAAAAAATGGGTCAAAGGTCTCTAGTATGAAATGAAGTGTGTGGTTTTTTATTCTTTTTATTTGATCTCTGACACAATGTGAATCCAATGTCTTCGAAGCAAATTTGGACCCCAAAGACTAAAATAATACCAAATCTTCTCACTCACATTATATAATTGGCCTACTAAGGTTAATGGATGCAATCCATTAGAAAGGATGCAATCAGAAGTGCAGATTACAGATTTGGGTGTTCAGTAGTTGTGAAATAATGAGGTTTGGGGATTTTTTTTTTGTGTGTGTGTGTTTATAGGAGAGAGCTTTAGGCGCAGTCTGTGCCTCTCAAGGAGCTGTGGCTTTGTGAAGGGAGTTTATATGTGAGTCAAAAACATGTAACATCATTCTGAAAAGCATAAACATCTCTTCACCCTGCAGGGAAAAATGGAGCTTGCTAATGGCCAGAGATGTATATATGTTGATTTAAATACCTGTGTAAGTGGCAGGCAGCAGTATTTCCTATATCAGTTTAGCAGCTGGTCTTGTTTTATTGATATTGACATACTGTAAAGCCGTTCCAGTTCCCAAAATTTGTGAAGTGAGAAGCAGCTGAATTAGACATGAACTAAATATAAAAATGGAGCATCCAATAATCCTTAGACTGGAGGCGGAACAGAAGTTTTTCTAATTTCAGTGAAAGAAAGGTTTGCCTACAGTGAAATGGAATGAAAATGGGAGGTATTTTTTGGAGGCTGTTGTACAACAGAAATCATACTTGCAAAGGAAACTTTATCAAGAGATTCTTTTTTAATTATCTCTGTATTAAAGATATATGCCATATTACTTGACTATTTCTACGTACACTACAGAGCATGTTATTAAAGGTTTTCCTCCTCTTCCCCTAGTCCCTGAGCAAAGCATAGGAAAAAAATATTTCCGTAAAAGTGAGACCATCAACGCAAAGAGAAGTTATGTCTCATGTTATTATCCAGATATGTGCATCAGTAACTATCCAGCTTTTAACAGCCAGGATTGATGCATCAACAGAAGTGTCTTCCCACCCCCAAGAAGACCGATGTTTCAATACAGTGGTTATTATGCACTGTAAGTGTTATGGCCTTTTGTAAAGGAATGGGATTTTTTTTCAAAGAACATTTTATGGTTTGGAGATGCGGTGAGATGCAAAGCGAAGGCACTATTCTTTCTTACTCTGCTTCTGTAAAATCCTATACACCATATTTTTCTCTGCTCTATTCCCTTAAGCACATATAGAAGATACCAGAAGCTGAAAGAAATGTATTTGGGAGGAGACTATRCCACTTGTACCAGATTTATATCAGGATAGTTTCTCATGCAAGAGGAATTTCTCAGCAGCCATTAGCAATCAAATAGATTACTTTGGGTCACCTGAGTACTTTTAGATTTTGCTGTAGCAAAATCAAGATTGTCCTTTTAGAGATATGGGTGTAGTTAACTAGAAAATCCCTTACCCCAGCCATTTTAATATCCCAAGTTTTTTTTTTTTTTTTTAAAAAAAAGAGAGGGATGGAAAGGGAAATTGTCTCCATGATTCTTAACCTAGATTTAGTGTGCTGCAGAGATATTTCTCTGACATGTTCAATGATAGCAGAAAAATATGTGGTGGTGCATTAAAAGCTGTAGAGCAGAGGAAGTTTGGGAACTTAATCAGAGCCTTAGGCAAGAAAAGGATGTGTAGCACTGATACGTACATTTTGCTTTTGCTGTAGTTAATGAAAAATGTTATGCCAACACTGTTTTTTGTCCCTTATGGTTTAGCAATGCAGAACCAATCCCTTTTATTCTTTGTGTTTTGTGTTTTTCTTCTCGTAATGTTACTTAATCTGGAAATAAAAATGTTTGATTTCTGTCATTCCCCTTGGCTACTTTGCTTAAAATGGCGCTTAATTGTTTTCGCTTTAAAGAAATAGTGCCAGGTTTGGGGGCATTTATTATATTTTCATGGGTTTTTCCTTAAGGTTGCCTTTTTCATACACTTATTGACTTCTGCCACAATATTAGGCTTTTTGCACGTAGCCACCATCATTCTTGGAGGAATTGCTGGAAAATTGTCAGGTGTCCATAGGACTACATTCCTCCTGCCCTCGTGGCCTTCACCATCGCAGTCGGCCTCAACACGGGCATTAAATATTTCCTATTAGTGCTCAGGKCTTCTGAAAGACCCCAACTGTGCAGATTTTGATGGAAGATGCAGATACTTATGTTTCTAATTTTCCTTGAGTAACTGCYAGCTTCCTTTCTCTATAAAATTTTGAGGAGGGCCGTTTAGAGGGCAATTTCTGCTTTCTGGTACTCTCTGGTTAAGCAACTCTCTGCTACTTGACTTTTTTTTTCTCTTTTCTTGGAGCACAGTAGATATTGTTTGTGCTCCAAGTACYGGTACATTATTGATCAAAGTATAGAGAATGCACAAGTAACATTTGAACTGAGATTGCGCGGATGAGAGAAATTAGCTCTTGTCAGATGCTTACTGTTTTCTATTTTCATTCCAAAATATGACACCTTCTTAAAATTCTGCCCGTCCCCATTCATCTAAGGGATGATTTATTCTTCAAATTACTCAGCTCTCAGTTTTTAACTTTCTCTCTTTAATGTTTCTCTTCAAGTTCTATTTTACACACAGGCATATTCTCCATTTCTAGATTTCATTTCCCTTAAACAACTTTTTTTTTCCCCACTTGTTGTCTGTTTCAGTAGATTGCAGTTAAATTTGGTTACAGATAATTAGCGAAAACTTGTTTCAGTACTTTGAAGTATTGTCCTCTCCTACAGTGAGTAAACACTTCTAATTCTAAAGGCCACATTCACCTCTTGTCTGGAGAGCTAAGACCGGGGAATTGCCTGTTCCTCAGGTTATGGTTCCTGACCTGAATAAAAGAGCAATAAATCAAAGTATGTTCACTGACATTGAAGCAGGCTCCAACTGTGGGGAATCAACATGCCAGACCCAAATTGTAATTTTGCTAAAAATAGCGTAGTTTAACAAGTTGACAGTTGCAGACTTGAAAGGTCTAGGCACGCTGTCCATCTTGCTGCGTCTCATGCGTTCTGTCAACCGTGCATCTTTGGAAAACAGAAAATAGTTGAAAATCCTTGATTTGTTTCTGGGTGTGCCCATTACTCTCCTCTGCATCAGAAAGCACGGATTTAATAGTGATTTTTTTGAAAAGAAAACAAAAATACTTTTTTTAAGCCTTCTCCCTGGGAAGTGAGGAGCAGTTGAATTTTGGATTGATATATTTTGTTCATCAGTCCCCTTTTCTGTGTCTACATATATATTTTAGGAAGTAAAACCAAAAAAACTACTTTGGTATTTGATCCTTTAATCCTTGCATGGGATGCAATATGATTATTATTGCTTCATGCTGTTGTCTGAAGTATGATGTTTATTCTGTTTTCTCCCATCTAGAATTATAAAAAACACTGTATTTCTTCTGACCTCTATTTAGTGTATACTTAAGCATGTGTTTAATATTAGGCACAGTTGTTGTCCTTCAACTTCAGGATTAGAGTCATATTTAAGTGTGCAAATGAATCGGGCAGCAAAGAAGGATAAATAAAGCAACCTGGTAAATCGTTGGTTAAAATGTGTTGGTAGCTCCAAACCTGACTATTTAGTTAGCCATTTCCCTGCCAGAAAAGTATGTGTTGTCGTGTATTGCTTTAGTGTCAATTAATTGCTTTCTGCCTCACAAAATGCCTGAGGTTGAACCACAGTTTGCTTCATCGGAATTCAACACTGCTATTGGTCTGTRGGGAGAAAAAACAGGAATTAGAAGAGACAAGAGCACTGGGGAGCAGTAATCTTTTATTTATACATAATGCTGTACATTTCCTAACTGTACTGTGAGTTTTCCTTCTAACTCTCACTAATTATGGTGACTGGCATGTGGCATGTGATGAAGCCTCAGGAGAAGTGGGATACATACAGCTGTTCAGAGCTGGCACATTGCAGCCGAGTTTGCATTTGCTGACAGGCCAGGCTTGCTTTCTGCGAGAGAAGCAGGGATGTTGTTGCATTTGGCTTCTAGTTTTTGCCTGTTGCACAAGAGGTTGTATTACAGGGAGCAGAATTACCTTCTTATTTACCCGGAGGACTTGTGTACACACGCAAGGAGGGAAAATGCGGCTCCCCTAAACTGGGTCCACTGAAATCTCCAAGGTTACGAGAAATCTCTCCTTATATATCTCTTTCCCAGCTCAAAATTGCCCACATATTGCTTGTCCTGTATTGTAGCTCTTGGAAAGAAAAAAAGAAAATGGTTGGCCAAAAAGATGATTGCTGCAGTAGGCATGAGCTACTGGAAATATATAAATTTACTAGTGCTATTTTCTGATTGGCTTCCTTCTTTGTTCAGAGAAAGATGAGGAAGAAGAGTATTTTCCTATCACTGCCGTTACTTTTTTTTCCAAGGTGCTGAAATGTTTCACTCATTTCACAAAACAGATATTTACCAACAGTCATATTTGCTTCATCGTTAGTAATTGAATGAGCTCAGAAAGAAGCTTTCCAGTCCTTTCCATGCAGGGACCTGCAGAAAGAGGTGATGTTGTCTCCTCCTTGCTGTGCTCTGGAGGCTAGATTTGTACCGCTGTCATGCAGACTGCAAGCAAGCCAAATAACTTCTTTCCCACTCGCAGGGAATATGTGTTATCCTAAGTGCAAGACTGAGAGAAACGTGYTAATTGTTTGACACTTCAACATTTACAATGCTCATTAAAGGAGATAATAGCAATGCCACAAATGCTGACCTGACAAAATTTGGTGGATCTCTAAGGTGACCACTGCACAGTTAGGTGAGAATTTTTTCAGAGGATCTTGTTCAAGTTATAAACCTACATTGAATTTGTAAGGATATAGTCCATATATTCCCAGTCCAAGTAAACCTTTTTTTTCCTCCATCATCTTTCCATCAACATCAGGTTCGTATTTATGTTTTCAGAGATAAAACCACGGCTRTAGCAGGTCGGGGAAAAAAATGCAATCTTATTAGATTTTTTTTTATTATTATTTTCTGTGAAACCTTTCTTTAACTGTTCTTTCAATTGGAGCACAGGGATCTCCTCCATCATTTCCATTGGTTTCTCCTCGGTGTAAACTTAATGGAAGCATTCAGGCTTGTAGTGAAGAGGAAACCCCCAGGCAAGTGACAGAAGCATCATAAGCTTCAGGGAGCTACTTGAACATGGTTAATTAAAGGGGTGATCAGTTCAGGGCAGCACCAAGTGTGAACAATTGATGGATAAATCTCTGTAGTCGGTCTCTAGATGAATGCTCCAGATATTTGGAAAGGCTTATGAACTTGGTGGGGTCTGTGCTCTCTGACTGGGAAAAGAAACCGGAGCAGCAACTGCAAATTAGTGTATGGAGCAAACCCATGGGTTTACAGTTTCCTCCCTTAAATGCTCCTGCTTTAAGTACAAGAGCTTTGCACAGTTTATCTGGGTAGGTCGTTTTTTGCTTTGATGGGTTTGGTTTAGCCCCAGGTTTCAGATCCAGAAAGGTGAGAAAGTTCACCTGGAATATTCACCTGCACTGGCTTATTTAATCACATTTAGTGTTTTCACTAGTTGACTTTGTGAAAAAATACAAGTGTGATGTTATATAAATTCTGCAGATTTAGAGAATTTAGTCTATAAAGAGGAAGATTAGAGCACTATGAGAGGAATTTAGTGTCTTGAGGTAATAAAATCGGAATACAATTTAATTGTACAAAATGTTCACGCACTCAAGGAACAGTAAAATTCTGCTCTAAAGAGGTCACTCGTCAGTCTCTTGAACCGAGTTCTCCTTGGCRTGTCTATACTGGTAAGATGTGCTGCTATTACAAATACTGGTGGACTTTATCAGATTGTGGTTTCTTTGTGATTGATACTTAACCGATGCTGAGAAAAAAACAGTGCAACATCTGAAGAGCTTACAGAAAAGCACAAGATTCTGTGTTTTCAGGATGTAAGCAGAGGCGTTTTACCAACCWCTGTAAATTTATTAGAGGTCGGCAGCAAGTTTAAAGCTGAGTAAATGAGTGTGCTGATGCAGGTGGTTAAACGGTTGCCCCTTTCCACATCTGAACCCACTGCTACCTGGGGTTGCATTTTCCAGGTTACAGATTACGTAGGAATAGTCTGAGCCTCTTCTCTTTAGAGGCCTCCGTGGCAGAGGATATTGACTCTTCTGAACGCAGGGTCTGCTATTGCAAAGGCTCCTGGATGTGCTCGTGTAGCATAGGGCTGTAAATCTCACCTCTTTCCTCTCCCGTGTAATGCTCCAGGAATCCTGAAAGGGAGGTGGGGAGATTACTGATTACAGCCAGCAACCAGACAGTGAAACAGAATTATTACCAATCTTTCTTAGCTAGCTTGGATTAGAAGTGTGGCTTGCTTTGTGATTGCGAAGGCTGGATATCTCAGTGAAAAGCAGGACAGCCCCAGCTACGACTAGGGCTGCAGCTTGGGCTGGCAGGCTGTGGACGGCAGGTCCTCGGGCTCCCCCACTGACTCGCAACACTGGAAACGATTTTTTGTATTTGCATTTGAAAACCAGAGTCCTGTTTGTGTTGTGATTTCTGCCCTACAGGTACRTAGGGTTAAAAGATAGGAGTGAGAAATAAGAAATGAACACCTTTTAGTGGCTCAGCTGTGTAAAACGCACTTGTACAGTGCTAGTTTTTACAGTTGGGCTATTTTTAGTGAATACAAACATGCACTGCCTCAGCAAAATAAGAATCTTTAAAGGACCTTTAAATAATAAAAATCTTTAAATATATGAAACAGACTTTAAATGTGCATGTTGATTTACCTGGTTTTGATGTGATATTTCAGGTGATTTGCTGCAAGAAGGTACATGCTTTGGCTTGGCGTTTTAATGCAATATGTCCAGCAGAGGAATTGTGCTCTATGCTCCCACCTACACATATTTTGGGGGAGACAGGTTTGTCTGTGGTGGTTGTTTATATATATATATATATATATATATATATTATTTCTTATATGATTCAGATTAAGACCACATTCCCAGGACATGGTTTTGGTTTGGTTGATGTTTTTCTTTGGACAGCTTTGCTGAATGTTGCTTTAAAAAAAGAGCAATAGGAGTCTCCTCGTGGCTCTTTGCGGTGGTGCATTACCAGGTCACTAGGTTAACACTACTGTTATTTTGCATTTATGTTGATTCAGTCATGAATATTAAAACCAAAAAGTGTTATGACCTAAACTCACCCTTAGAATTGCCTGACTTTAAACTCTTGGTCAGTTTACTTTTCAAGTTCCTGACAAAAATTTTGGARGTTTACTTAATTCTGTGTGCTAACTATTTTCAAGTTATTTTTGTTTTGATGTTAAAATAATAAGTGTAATTTTTTGAAAGTGCAGAGTACTGTTTGTCTTCAGTTATTCATAAGCTATACATTTCTGTGCTAAGAGAGAAACAGAAAAAGTATTTACACATGCAAAATTCTGCCTAGGTTGTACAGCTATAGTTGCTGCATATGCAGATATGCTTGAAGTCAGGTGCTTAATCCATAGGTCTTTTTTTGTAGTCAATGTCACTGTTTATATACATAATTTATGCTCAGTGGAACTGTGTATTTCTGGCTTATTACACAATATGCAATGTAATTTTAGTCCTATAAAGCTTCCAGATGAGAATTTAATTGTTTGTGTAGATACCAGCTTTTATTTTATTGGACTTTTTAATTTTATTGGACCCGGGAGCTGGGATCTTGCTGCTTGACCTGCCCTTGGGAAGGAGGAGAAGGCAGGGCAGGACACAGAGTGGCTGAGCCCAGGCTGCAGTTTGGCCAGGACAGCAACTTCAGCAACCGAGTTCGTGTAGGACCTTGTAATTCTTGCAAAGGGAAGGTAGATCTTTCTGGTTTTAGATCTCACCTGAAAGATGGAGCCTTAGGTATGTCAGCTCCCTTTTTAACACCGTGTGGGATTATCGCTACTAACTCCAGAGGAAGAACATCACCAACGGGATCACTGTCACTTACTAAATACTTCATAAGAGAGCCTCAGGGAGTTGAGAAGATGAGAATTTAGTAGTATCTTTGTTCTCTCTTTAGGCAAGCTGGTGACAGCTGTGAAATACTGCACCCAAAATCACAAATCACAGAGAGGGACCATTTCTGCCTTTCAGAATACCCTCAAAATGTAGTGAAACTTGAGGGAAAGAGGGCAGCATGATTAGACCTCACGCTGTCTTTGAAATGAACACCCCGAYTTCTCCTCTCCTTATTCAAAGTGAACATGCCTAGAACAGAACAAAGGCATGTGATTTGTTGAGCTATGTTTCATTATAACACAAAATAAAGCAGCCATTGAAACGGGGAAGACAAATACTATAGTGACAGGAGGTAAATGAAAGGCTTAAAAGCAGATGTGTTCCTTATGTGCCATGTCCCTTAAGATAGGCACTTTCCTCTCTTGAAAAGCGAATCCCTCCTGGGTCCTTTGCAGGAGGGGAGACCTTCCTTGGCCTCAACCAAGGAGCGATGACCCCACGAGGGGTGAGCAGCACCTTCCTGGCCTTGCTTCTATGGGCACATGGGCAGTTCTGAGC
Organism: Nothoprocta perdicaria; assembly: GCF_003342845.1. NCBI lineage: Eukaryota > Metazoa > Chordata > Aves > Tinamiformes > Tinamidae > Nothoprocta > Nothoprocta perdicaria. Next base: position 3,813,734 of record NW_020454871.1, read on the forward strand.
ACTGGGCTTGCTGCCCCAAGGGCAGGTCCAGCATGACAAAGAATCATTAGAAGTGCAAAGACTTGGTTCCCTGTCGGATTTTCAAAAGGGTCTTGCTAAACTGACTGGAAAGATGGTGAGGGTAATGAAAAGGTGAGGATGTCTGTAGAAGTCATTTCTGCTTATCATCTTTAATTTCTTCAGACATTTAAAAAAAAAAAAAAAAACTTGGGAGAAATTCTGTGACCTCGGAGAAAATATTTTGAAATACATAAGGGAAAAATATTTACATTTCTCTATACAAAATGGGCTTTTACTTCACAGACGAGGGGTTTTTTTTTTACATTCCTTGCTCTTTTGAGTCTGTAAGTTCAAATGTAGAAGTCTTCTGCTCCAGTGCTGCACAGAGCTTTCATTCCCAAGCCAAAATACTAAGGCTTTAATAAGTATTGAAAGCATTGGTAAAGCTCAAAAGCACACTTGCTATCACTGGAGATAAGCACACTTCTGGAATATTTTGAAAATTATTGACCTGGTGTTTGACCTGAGGAACTGTGTGTCTGGAAGCCTGTCTGCTTTTCCTAGTTGCAGCATTTGATTTAATGAAGTGTGTTGCCTCTCCTCACAAACTCTGCTTCCTCAGAGCCACCTGGGCAAAACAGAAAAAAAAAAAAAAAAAAAAAAAAAAAAAAAAANAAAAAAAAAAAAAAAATAAAGACAAGGAAATCCTAGATTTCATTGGGACTATTGCTCTTCTGCCAATAGCTCATTGCCTTTGGGACAAGATTCAATGCATTTTTAAATGATAAGAAACAAAGCTTTTTAACTGTCATTAAAACAATTATAGCAAAATGAGTTGATGATCTGGTTAAAATTGTGATGTGTAGAAGAGCCAGTTCCTGGAAAAGGTAGTGGAGGTTCTGCCTGAGTAAGAACAGACCGGAGCATGAAGGGTTGCTCCAAGGTCCTTGGGTTGGGAAGGTGCAACTTCAGTGTGATGGGCAGGGGCAAAAGGGTGGATATGCAGAAGTGCTTGGTGCTTTGGTGCCAGTCCATTTTGAGCATCTATCGGTGAGGTGCAGCCTCAGCAGTGGGTCCAGACGACTATAAAGTATGGCCAGACTTAAATCAGAGCAATGCTGAGAGTTATCAACCCTAAATGACTTGGAATGGCTTTCAGACGGACAGATTAAAAGTACATTTCCCAGAAAGCTGAGAGTAGTAAAATAGCCTGTTTTATTTCTAACCATGTCTGTATGGTGCTGAATTTATGATTATGACTGGAAGTTACTGGACTTATATTGACCTTATCATTAAAGTCTGACCCTACAATTGGAATATGAACTAATTCCAGATTGTATTTAAGCTTGCTTCTTAAGAGAAGACATTCCTGTTTGTTGTACTCTGGTTCAGAAGGGTGATGCTCTTGAGCAGAGGCAGATTGTTGAGCGCTTGGGAAGGAAGCGTGCAGCCCACTTCCAGAGCGCATCCTTCCCTTCCGATGGATTCATGCTGATCCTTCCATCTGAGTACAGATATCTGAGTACAGAGAGTCGTCTTCAAATGTGCTCTCCCTCTAAAACGATATCTGCTATGTGATCGAAATTCCCCAGTTTTGTCTGACCTGGGCTTTGGCAAGTGCTCTTGRAATAGAAAGAACCCAGCTTCTGTTTTGGGGAGGAAAAAGCAGAGRGGAAAAAAAGAAAGTGCTTTGGGATTGTTAATTATTAACATTTTTAATTATTATTTTAAATTATTTACCTTGCTCACTGGTATAATTGTAGCAGTGTCCTTATATGGAGCAAGTGTGGCTGTAGGGGATTTAGAATGTGCTTGGTTTTGCTTTTGAGTTTGACAGCCATTTTTTACTTTCTATAATAATGACAGTTAGCTAGGGAAAATGAGGAATATTAATAGGTTTTTAGAAGGCTCTGTTTCTAGAGTAAAGATAGAAAAAGCTTTAGCAGGAGTAAAAAAAGGAGTAGAAAGGATTACTCCCATTTCCTGTCTTCTGGTTTATTCTTGTTTGCAGACTTTTATTTATACTGTTTTTCTAAAAGTAAATGTAATAAAAGAAAAAGTCTCCATGATGATTTATTTTTGCAATTTTCCTTGGCTTTTAGGCTTACATCCTCCTCCTCCTCTTTGCAATAACCAGCTACTGTAAATCCAGCTCTACAACCTTTTAAAAATAAAGGGRTGTGCAGAGGGAAACTGAATCAACCTAAAACTTACATGTTCCAAAAAAATAAATAAGGCAGCACAGGGCTAGGGAAGCTCTGGGAGTATTTGCAGAGTGTTATTRCTAGTCTAGTTCTCTGGTTCTCTGAATGTATTACAAAATAGACACTGCTGCTTGGAGCTGATTGTTCTCTTTAGATATCTATGCATTTCCCTGAAAGGGTTTGGAGTTTTTGGATTTTTTTTTTTTACATTTTTGCTTTCATCTGTAGATTTCTGTTTTAATGTTGAACTTGTAGCTGCACATCATCAGACAGACAAGAGAGCAGAGCCCGTTTTCTGAAATGTGATAGTATTTGCCACTACCCAAATACGTCTTTGACAAGCCCGATAGTTGTGTATTCATCTCATTTCTACTGCAGCACATAAATCCAGCACTAATATTACATTTATCCTTYTTTTTTCTTTGTTCTTTTTCTGGTTAAAGGGAAGAGTTGTTGTATAAAGGCACAGTACACACATTATAGGTACCGTGATGTGGTGACACTTGTCATTTTTTCAGTGAATAGATAAGGGGAGTTAGAACGAAAAAAAAACTAGGATTTTTTTTTGCTCTTTCACATTCATTAGTTTTTGAAAAATGTTAATTTTTTGCTTGGCACTACTGGAGTACGGAAAGGTATTTACTGAAATTCACTTTAATGTACAGACTTCTGATAGGGTAGCAACTGGTACAGCTTGCTTAATGGGTTCAATGCATGTACTTTCTGAAAGGCTGTTGGGGAGCATTTCTTCTTTCTTTCTTTCTTTCTTTCTTTCTTTCTTTCTTTCTTTCTTTCTTTCTTTCTTTCTTTCTTTCTTTCTTTCTTTCTTTCTTTCTTTCTTTC
>NW_020454871.1:3816875-3821338 GCF_003342845.1 Nothoprocta perdicaria
CCTCTTGCAGTATAGATTAGGGAGACTTTATTTTCAGTGGAAATGGGCTGGAGCAAAACAGATATAAACAAGCAGAAAATGAGAATACTGCCTGTTCCTCAGCCGTGTTCAAGAAATACATGGGACCTGCTAATTTCTACTAAGATAAAATAAATGCATGTGTTGAGTGAGGAAAGAAATATCAGATGCAACTCACTAAAGGCTATTAGTAAAGTTTGTAACCTCTACAATACTACTTTAAATTGCTCCCATGTTCACAGAAACTGAAATTATTTGACAATAATTCAGCCTGAGGGGCAGGAAGTGATTCGTCTAATTTCTTTTAATAGAAAAGTGTCCCAACCACAAAACCACAAATTGACTAATGCTATTTGACAGTGATGAGGAAGCAATTGCATGGACTGTATAGGATAAACTTGTCACTCAGCCCCCAAGATATATGTCTGAACAGGGGCAGGAATGTCAGTGGGGAGCGAGCTCTGCTCTGTGCCCAACACATCTCTGGTTCAGGTGATACCAGTCAGGAAATTTCAAGGCTATTAATTCGGAAAAAGATTCTTCATAATTAAGATATAAATATAATTAATATATAAAATAATGTGTTGAGTAATTTATATTTCTAATACCATTCTGACTTCTTCTGTAAAAGTACTTTTTATAATTATTCTCCTTAAATACTCAGGATTTTGTTCATTCTCCTGAATCAAAAGCAGGACCGCTTGGTTAACACTTTAGCAATATCTGCTGGTTTTTATCTAGATGCACTGGATTTTTAAAAAAATGTTTTGGAGTTTTTTTCTGCTGGGAATCCTGTGGCTTGATGCAAGTACTCACTGAAAGATGGAGAAAAGCAAAAAGTACCAGATTTTTTGTAGTGTGCACAGAATAAATCAGGTGTGTTGCCAAGGTAAGGAAAAAAGAAAGGAAGGAAAAAGAAGTGTAGCTTCCCATAGGTCTATTCTAGATTTTCTGCATCATATTGATCTGTTACAGTTGTATTACTATACCTAAATTGAATCTTTTGCTTACTAGTCAGAAGAGGAACATGTGAGACTCAAGAGTAACTTGCAGTAGTTGATGTGGTGCATTTAGGAAGATGCTTTTCAGAAAAGCAAGATAGCTGGTAACTACTCCTGCTTCCTGTGGCTGCCCATCATCTCCTTCCTATCAAGTATAAGAATACTTCTGAGGGATATAAACATCGGCTGATATCTGTGGGTCATTGCAGAGGACCTCTTGGGGGGTCGTTTTGACTGCATTGGGCTTTGTCTTATAGATCAGGATTTTACAGTCTTGTATAATTCTTACTAGCAATGTCAAAAGAATTTTGTTCAGAGCCAGTAAACACATCTCTTGTCTTGCACTTCTGTATCACATGTGACCCAAATGTTTCTATATCAAGAGAGAATGTCAGGAAAATTACAAGAAAACCTATACCATTTCACYCCCACCAATCTGGAAGAAAGCAATATGAGCACTATTTTATGTAATTGCRGAGATTTTTCTATCCCTTTTTGCAAAAATAGTCTGTGTTCCAGAGTAATATTGAGAGGAACTTGGCACTTTGGCTGTGGTTCCCACTTCAGATCTTCAGCCTTGGCTGGTGTATCTTTATCTCAGCATGCACGATGTGTTTCTCTACATTGTGYACTCATGTGTACTAAAGAGGAAATTTGTTTTTCTTAGTAAGATTTTGCACTGTGGTCCAGTCAAAAAAAAAAAAAAAATAGTGCCAAGCAAGCTACAGTGTTTTATTGGATTCCTTTTTTGGGCTGGAAACAAGTAGAGGGTAGTGGGTGAGGAGCCACCCTAGCACGTGGTTGACAGCCTGGGAGATCAGTTTAACTTAAATTTTGTCTTTAAATCCTCCTTTTTCCGAGATGCTCTTCTGAACTCCTCACCTGCAACTGAAACATTGAAGAGGTTGCTGTGTACTTGGGAAAACTTTGATGGACTGAGCTGAAATTTGTTACTGTTAAAATGTACTCCCAGCGCCTATGCCATTCTCTCCTGTTTTCTTTGGAAACACTTTTTCTGTTGGAGGTCTAAGTATYGGAGTCAGTAGCAATTTACTGCTATTTGTAAATGCAAATTGGGCTGCAACTTGGTTTTACTCTGGCAGCCAGGAACTGCAGAAAGAAAACAACACACTTGTCACTAAGGGATTCAGACAGCTTTTGGTTTCTATAATGACTGTTAATTTAAAGAGAGAGAGAGAGAGAGAGAAAGAGATCTGCAGTTTTCATAGCTAAGTGATTTGAAAGGATAACAACAGAAATAGATCTGGCTGTCAGACCTGTTGTGTCTGAACTGCATGCAATTTGACCTGAACTGAAATATTTCAGTTGGAAGCACAGGCATAAAATACTGTTTTCTTGACTGTGGCATGCTGGTTCAGAGGAGCTGCAGTTAGTGGCCATGCTCCGCTGGGAGCTGTGCTTCCTGCCCCATCCCCTGGGCAGYGTCTTTTCAGAGTGRGTTGATGAGTTCTAGAAACTGGGGGGGTTTCTGGAATGAAGATATAGCCACTGGGCTGGTCCAGTGAGGAACACCATGGGCGTTGAGAAGCCCAGTGGGCAATTGCTGCAAGGCCATGTACTGCAGAGGGGAATGTGGTTTAACATTGGACTGATTCAGGGTTTTTCTTCAAGAATATACCCAATTTTTGACCTAAGATATTTAAAAATTGATGTTTCACAGTCTCTAAATAATATATTTCAGAACACTGATCATGAAAAAGGCTGAAGACAGTCGCTGAAACTTTAGAATTTCTCATGGGATAAACATTCAGCTATTACCTTGATTCTGTTCCATATGCAGCTCATGCAATTAAGTTCTAAGATACCCCTTAGATTTTGAAGTGTGCGTTTGTATCTACTACAAAGCATTAATATGAAATGACTTGCTTAGCATCTTGAAGCATATTAGTCAGTGGTTAGGATTTACTGACTGGACCTAGCCAGTAAGGAGGACTGTAGCATAGCAGGAAATTCTGCTCCTGCCTCCAGTGGTTGTTCTAGTTATAGGAGTGTGTGTGTGTGTGTGTGTGTGTGTATATGTATGTGTATCCATCTATAAATTATGAATGCAACCAAAGAGGTTTCCACCCAAGCAGCATTCAAAGAAAACTGCTGTCTTGATCCTGTACGCACTGTACAAATAGACCACAAAACTGCACTCAGTTTTCCATCCTTCTCATGGTTAAACCAGATTCTTGGCAACTGAAGGATATGTTCAGTAGCAAATAACCTGTGTAATTTCCCTTTTCTCCCACTTATCTGTTTTCTTTTCCTCCCATTTATCTGTTTTCTTTTCAGAATGCACTTTTCTCCTATTTCAGCTATTTGGAACTCCTTGGTAGTTTTATGTTGCTGCTGTTKCACTTATGTAAGTGTATAACTTCTGGCAAAGTTGGGTGGTGAGGTTCTCCTCTCTGGCAGGACAGATTTTGTTGATCAGGGCAGTAGCACATCCCTTTATACTGTGTCTGCAGGTGCCAGGAGAAGCTGCATCCATTTTCTCATGGGAATTCATGAGCTGTCCTTCCTTCTGAATTGCTCTGTCCTGCGTCCTAACCCTGGAATATTGCAGTGCCCAGATTCTTTGCAGGAAGAAAGACATCAGAATTTTAATGAGGTTTGAGAGGTTTATCTCTGATCAGAAAGTTCCTAAGAGAGAGAGTTTAGTCTTCACTGCTTTGTATGTGGTAGGCTGAGACCTGCAGGCTTGCAGAGGTGCCTACTGCTGAGTGAACGGCTCTGCTGCTGAAGGTGGTGCTGCAAAGCCATGGTTGACTGCTATGTTCTTCGCTCATGCTCATCACCTTCTCAGTTATGAGCGAGCTGAGGTGTAGACATCTTACAGGAAACCAGTCATTATCAAAGCCCCAAGCTGAATAATGCCCTTCCTTTTATAGGGTTCATGAGCAAAAACATTTATTGTACCCTTCCTCCGAGTCCAGTGTAATTTCATGTTTTTGTTGGTTTGTTTTTATTATTTATCACAATACCAACCCTCACTTTGAGCGTCTCTAATGGGGTTTCTATTTTATTCTGAAGTCCTATGCAGGTTGGCAGAAGCAGTGTATTTTCAAAAGAGTGATTCATATCCATCTATTCTTGTAATTTTATTATCAAATCTGTCCTTGAACTAGTCTGGACACTATAATTGCATTGTGTTTTCTGCATATTACTTCCCGTCAGATTAATAGTAGGTAGGAATCTTGGTATCTTCTATGCAACTGCGCCTCAGACGTATTGAGCATTATTGAACTTCAGATATTTAGGGAAAAGTATTTCAGTACTAATGTTTTGCAGTGCAACCTCAGAAGTTTTGTTATCCTTGAGCAGAAAAAGACGACCCTCATGGTAGCTGAGAAGTAGCTTCAATCTTTCTCTGTCGTACCTAGCCAGTCCATCTGAAAAAAAGCCTTACGTGTATCATGCATCTTTTTTTTTTTTTTT
>NW_020454871.1:3821358-3930033 GCF_003342845.1 Nothoprocta perdicaria
TTTTTTTTTTGTAATACAGGGCTCCAAACCATCCTTTACTCACATGAATCATGTTCATATTGTGCTGATGGGTCTCTGGAGCCATGAATGTGCTTGAGAACAGTATTTGCCCCTGAAGCAAGACATCTATTGAAAAACTGATTTAGGGCTTCAGGATTTGACCTAAGGTATATAGATCTTGCCTTGACACTATTACCCTGGAACAACTGTGCCTGGGGTTTCGGAAGAACAAAACAAGGAACAATCCTTCATAATCCTGCAGTACAGGGGAATAAATAAGTGGATGTTTAAAGCTGCAATTTCTCTTACCAAGACTTAATATCTGAAGGTTACTTTAGAGAATGTTTCTATTTTATTGCTTGAAATTTTTACTTTTTTTGTTCCTTTTCCCATTCTTTCCCTCTCCCTCCTCCCCACCTGAGGGATAGGCATATATGAATAGTATCACTCTTAAGTGTTTCACTAGAATTCATTAGAGTGAGGCTGAAGGTTTCATTATTCTTTAAGGGTGCATTAATAAAACTACTGCACGCTTGGGTTTTTTCATACTATATGAATTATTCTGACAGTCGGTTTGCAAAGCCAACATATCAATCATTAAGTTAAAAACGTAGTAATACAAATTAGTGTGATCCAGGAGCTATAGAACATGTGGAACAATATGCTCTCTGTTTGGAAACTAATAAAGATCTGTCCTTCAAATGAGGAATGACAGCAAGCATGAGAATGCAAAAAAAAAAATACACTGGATGTATCTAGTATTCCATAAAACCATCTTTTTTTAATGTATCAGATGGTATTGCCCATGTTTGTCCAGCTCTCTATTATCCATTTTGCCAATATCATAGCAGTCTTTAAGGTTTCAGCCCTAATGCCTGTGTGCRAGATGAGATATCACGGTGAATTGCTTGTATACCTACAAAGGAGKCATCAGCGAGTACAAAAGCATCAACACCAACAAAATCACCTTCTGTTACTGCTTTTGTTTGCGTGGCAGAGGAGACGCAGGCAAACATTTTGCCACCAGGCCCCGCTGCGAGCGCGGTGCTTCCTGAGGCAATGCCTCGCGTGAGGTTGCGTCAGGCCCGCAGGCCTCGTCGCGCCTGCCCTGGTGGCTCCTGGGGCTCTGGGGACAGAGACACCGCCTCTGTTCCCTCTCTGCGAGGAGAGGGAAATGGTTTTACCCTTAATAAATGCGAGGCCCTGGTCAGAGTACTCAGGAGAGCTTGCTTTTCCACATCATTTAGCAGAAAGTTCTTTCTGAGCTTTTTTTCCTTTTTTTTTTTCTTTTTCCCCCTCCTCTGCTGATTCTGTGAAAAGTGTGTAACTGTGAACAACATGTTGGATGTCTGAAATAGCCGACTGGATGTGAGATAATGAAGCTGTGGCCAAGGTGCAGGACATTCTCCGTGGCGGGCCTGTGCTGGTGGATTTTCTTCCTCTCTGATTCAGACTGCGCTAAACCAGCTCTCTGCAGATAAGCCCAGCTCTGCRTGGCCAGCTCTGCCACGCTTGCCCGCCAGTGTCCACAGCACAGGCCGGGACACCAGCACTAATCGCATAGAGCGGCAAAGTCCGTATCGGTGCCCTTGCGGAGAGGGAGATGGGCTCATCCCATTCTGCCCTGCTTACTGGGGCTAGACACTTCAATAGCCCTCATGCAGCTCCAGCCTCCTTAATATGTGCTCCACAGCMAATTCATGCCTTACATCTATCAGGCAAGCCCAGACAGCAGCTYCAGCAGAACAAAACGTTGTAAAAGTCTGCTCTGTTCACAGGCGAGAAAGCAGGTTAAAGATCCACCCTTGACTCGCTGCCCTGCGTGACATAGGGATTGGTGGTGTGTGGAGCTGACCTGTGAGGGTTCAACTGGATATTAAAAATATCTTGTCTTTATCAKAAGATATAAGATGCAGCTTATTATTCAGGCGCTCTGCTAACTGCAGATTTGAAATCTCTGGGTATTTCTCATGTCTCATCCTCTCAGGGCTGTGATGTTGATGCTGCCGGGGAGGGCTGCCGAGGTAAATGCTGTCTGCTCTTGTTTGCTCCTTATCTAGGCTGTGTAAGATGCATGAAATAGCGCAGTGGTGGAATAAAGGCAATAATCGTTCCTAATAATGAAACTATTTTGAAAGTGAAGACCTAGATTCCTTACCGAGATAGCGTGCTGAAATATTTGCATAGTAACTGGGCTATAATTACAGATTTGTCTCCTTTATGTCTCTTAGCTCTCGGCCTTAGGTTTACCAGCTCTTTAGAGCAGTCTCGCTTTTCCCTGGGAGGCTGGGTGTCAGGCAGCATATGTTAAGGCTGTGCACAGTGGTACACTGACTGTGAGTAATGAGTGTTGATAAACTGTTTACTGAAGCTGGCTGAAGTTCAAGGTTTTTTGTTTCTGTTGTTTTTTCCCGTTGTGAAGTTTTTTGAAAGTTCAGAAACATTTCCATTTTCAAACAGGGAAATATATTGCTGAAATTTCTCATAACTTGGAATTTCTGAGGAAAAAACAGCCTACATTTTGCTTCTTTATCTGTATACCTCTGCATTTGAAATGTTTCTCTGTTTTCCTACCTTACTAGTTTTGTGAGGCAGCAGTAGCTGTTGATAACGACAGGGAATTGTAATACAACAATACAAGCTAYTTGAAACTGTTTTTCTTTTATTTGAAAATCATTAATAGCCATTACTTAGACCTCTGAAGTAGATACTCTCTTCTAGACTAAAGTATGATGGAAGAGCCTGTCCCTCCAGTTTGAAGAGCTTGTCTCTCTGGTGCACAAAGGTTGCCTAAATGATGTAGTGTAGCGAAGGGCTGACAGCCTCATCCTTGTGATATAGAAGGTTTTGACAAGCAAAATCGTTGTACAGAGATTTTTAATTTTTTTTCTTATTGCTGTGATAGCAATTTTTTTAGTCCTGCTAGGAAGCGGAAGCACTCTTGCTTAACTTGAGTTATATGAGGTTCTGGATAAAAGCAGTTAGGCAAAAGGGTGTTTTCCCTAACTCTGATTGAACTTTGGTCTGGAGTTGCTCCTTGAGAATCAAGTGCACTGAGCATGAACTGTAAATCCTCAAAGATGGGGTTGTTTGACGGATATTTGTGTGCAAGAGCATTAGCAGCCTCTCTGTCAACAGTGTTTTTCTCCCAGAGAGAGCAAACTGCAAAGCCCGGAGATCGTTGTCACTCATCAGGGCAACTTCACAGGAAAAGGGACAGGAGTATGAACTGGAGAGGCTGAAATTCAGTGTCTGGTTGCTATAGGAGTATAACCGTTCTTCCTTTTCAAACATGAGAAACTACAAATATCCTCTCTGGAGAGACCAAGAACCTCCTCTTTCCTCCATATGGTCTGAAATCATTTGTGTATCTTTAACTGATAGAGAGCTTGGTAATAACAAGGGCTCTTTACCCTGTTATCTTTTAAAATATTCCTGRATTTGGTTGTTTCATTAGTCTGAAATTTTAGCACTTTAGTTATAAAAACTTATTATTATCACTTATTATCRCTTGCCTTCAAAATAATATGCTTTTCTCCTTGAGAGGGAGAATTTTTGGAAGGAGAACTCTGGAGTGGTGAATGTGGTTTAACTCCAAAACTGAATTAATCTTTGTTGCATTTTTTCACTGCAAGACTTAGTGGTACCAAATTTGATTCTACCTGTCATGAAATAATACTCACAGCTAGAAAATAATGAAATAGCTAGCCAGACCTTCATTAAATTACCTGGCTTGCAATACAGATGATTGTCAGAACATCAAAAACAACAAAAAATGAAAAAAAGCGAGCTGTTCACTTGGGATGTCTGTTCAGTGTATGGCATGTGGGTATCATTGGAACAGACCATTTGCCAAGCGGGCAAAGGAGAATGTGAAAACACATGGGATAAATCTAAGAACCTGTTGGAGGAGGGTGGGGGGAGTGGAAAGGTGAGAGATTTTCTGAATCCCTAATTAAACAATCTTGGAAACCAAAGAAATGTCTCAGCATTTGAGAAAATGCTGTATTGTTCTGTGTGTAAAAGAAGTAAAAAGGCACTGGGGAGCTGTGTATAAAAGAAGTAAAAATAGCACTGGGGAGCTATTGATATTGATTCTGTATGGAATAACATATCAGGATTCTGGAGCCCATCAGTAGGAAGGGACTGACAGTTAAAAATCTAATTAATACCAGCATACTTGGAAATATAGACCCCGTCAGACGTTTAGTCTCTTTTTCAGTGGATTAGGGGTCAGGTTGATAAAGGCAAATTAACTGATGTTGTATGCTTGAACTTCTTCAGAACTAAATACTGCATGACATTTTGACTTGAATGCTTAAATTTAACTTGGCAACTTAAAAAAAAAAAAAAAAAAAAAAAGACTCTTTGGGAGATATCAAAAGATAGCTTTAAGAAGAGAGGATTAGAGAGGAAGAGAGAATGAGTGGTGCTATTTTCGTAGGTCTAGTAAGGTACTGATTTGCGGTCCAACGTTTAGCACTACTGTCTGATTTTAATTGTCAGTGATTTTTTTCTAAAGCTTGCTGGTGAAGCGAATATTGTTGGAGTAGTAAGAAAAGAGAAGTCCAATTGATTTTATTGAGTTATGGAAGTTTCTTACTCAGGTGATGATTACAAAGGACTATCTTTACGGGACAAATTACTTTGCCTTGTTGACACAGCTCTAGACTCCATGGACATCGTGGTTTTGCTAGTACTCAGGCAAGTCTGCTAACACTCTAAGAAAGCCTCTAAGCATGAGCTCTCAGTACTGAGGCTGGAAGGAAACATGATCTTTTAGATATGAGAAARGTGTTTCAAATATGTCTGGGAAAGTGATAATCCTGGGCACAGTATTATCAAGATYGTCACAATGATTTTTGTGCCTTGTTCTGGTGTCAGAGCTTCAAGTAGAGGCAGAAATACTGAGGGGAGTTTTTAAGTGGCTCAGAAATGTTCCTGGGATTGGAAGGAAAGTTTGCATTGAGTTCAGCTTCCAGTTTGYTGGACGACAAGCTGAGAGATCGCATGACTTTTGATAGAGTAATTGGATGAGGAAAAGAGCTGGAGATGGAATACTAAGTGGATGGACTTATGGCCTGCCATAGCAGCATGTCCCTAAGTGGATTCTCTGTACTGTATCATATTTACATGCTTAATGTCAAGCTGACTGCCAGATTTGGATAGGACTGGATTTTTCATTGCTTTTCTGATTGTGGGATCTTGTGGGGATTTTTGTCTTTCTCTGCATCTGATGCTTGGGCATCATCCATCTGTTGGGACTGTGTCTGTCACACTCAAGCCTTTGTGTCTCCTTGTACACATTTTAGTATGTTTAGAAACAAAATATTCTGCATTATTGAAGACATTGGGCCTAACAAAATTGAACAACCTGTAATATACAGAAGAGCAAACAAAACATGATACATCATGCGACGCTGCGAAGGTGCAGATTGTTAAATGCAGAAGGGGTACCACAGGGACCAGAATAATTATGTGCAACTTATAGCACTCAGTAGTACTAAAAAYGAACACATTTTTGTGCAGCTCAGGCTGAATTGTCTGGACCCATCCCTGTTGTAAATACATTAACATGTATTACCTTGTATTTTGGTTTCCATGCCTCRTGAAAGGTCAGACCAAGTGTTCTCCATAGTCCCTATGGCTGAATTCCTCTTGGAATTTGGCAAGCTTTTGGAAGACATAATGATGTGGAAGTAACAAATAATATAATAGATATTGAACTGATTTCTTATTTACATAGCAAGGAAGTCAGTATAAAAAGAGAATAGGTTTGAACAAGATGAGAGAGAAAAAAAAAACTTTTTTAATGCACACCATATGTCTCAGTGCCATTTAGAACTCCTTCAGATTGCTTTGAAATAGCTTGTTTCAGGAAATATCTGCAGGGATGCGAGCTCAGACCCCTCAGGCAACGCAGCCGAGTTAGCACAGCCTCCGTGGGAGCTGCTCGGCTCTCAATTCCAAGAGCGCTTGCTGGGAGCCAGCTTGGGTACCTGTGTTTAAGGCTGAGTTGTGTGATGCAGAAACACGGTGCTTCCGTGTCAAGAACCATCATCTTTCATTTGAGGATATCAAAGCATCTAATTTATATTAATAGAGTCATCTTGATCTAATGAAGAGGGGTGGAGGGGTGGAATGATAATAACATTTCAACATTAGAGAAAAACTGAGGCAAGGCAGGTTCATCACACATTGAGTATTTTTTATTTTGTTATTTTATTTATGAAGCATGCTTTTGGTTATTTTTTGTTGCTGTGGTAGAAACATGAACAAAGGATGGTGTTACTGTACATTTAAAGCATTCTTACTGTGTTTTGTGTCAAAAATGCACTTTCAAAACACGTCTCAGTGGGAGGATAAGCAATAGGGGTCTACAAGGGGGAAGTACTGTGTGTTTCCAAATTAGTACTCAACCCAAATACTGCACATACTAACTGATAGACAACAATAGCTCCAGAGGATGAGCAAATTACATGGAGGGGGACCCAGGAAGGGGAGCACACAATGCAGAAACAAGCTAAATATAGTTGTTATGTATATTAATGACCAAACTTACTGATGTGTGATTATTCAGTGCTATTAATGTGTTAAAACGTAAGTTTAATATTGCAATAAGATGTTAGTTCAGGCAAAACCCTAGGTTTAAACATTAAGGACAAGGAGTTAAAACCGCAAAAGCAAGAGATTTTAGAGTCGAAGGCAGGGAGCCTGTAATTAGCTACATGTAGGCAGTGCAGAAAAACAATATGCCGTAGGTAGCAGTTTTCCTGGTTATCCTGCTCCCATCAAATGCATTAAAATTTTAGCAGTATTAGAGCATGCAAATGAACTAGGACATACTTTAAACTGTAAATTTGACTTTACTCACACTCGCAGTTTAAATCAGAACTGAAATCATCAAAGGATGGGATTTTTTTTCTAATACAACAAAGGATTCTCTTTATATTCTCTTTTATTATTATATTTCCCTATTTGCCTTGCCCAGAAAAGATAATAAGAAATTCTTCCCGCTGAAAGGATTTAATTGTTACTTCCTTTTAACTGACCCCTTTGTGAGGGTTTTCTCAGCCAGAAAAATGCCTGCCCAGAGTGGGACATGCTGAAACTTCCGTCTCCGGAAGACGCGAGCAGATTAGGAGCAGCTCCCTGTGTAAACAGAGATCAAAAAAATTCTTGATGCACAGCCCAAATATTTGTCTCTAAGGTTAGATCATGCATTTTCCTTGGTGTCTCTGTAAAAGCGAGAAAAGGAGCAGCAAATGCCAGTTGCTAGGATCTGTCAGATCTTGTGTCAACACCTGTTTTCTCAGGAGAGGAAACTCAGCCACTATAATTAGAAGCTTGAAAATTAAATATTTGCAAAACAGTCCACTCCTACTCTCTAATTGGGGAAAGAACTTGGATCTGCGGGAGCACACCAGTGCCCAGTTCATTTGGTTGTGATGCCTCACATGTGATACCTGCCTAGGTTGCTTCTCTATCTTCTCTAAAATATTTTTTTCTAAATGGGATTTAGTGGCATTATCAGCTAACTTTCATCGTATGTTCTCATTTTTCACAGAAAGCAGAAAATATAATTATTGCTGAAGAGACGGGCAGAATATAAATTGTGTGGCAGTTTGTGGTGGTTTGTAACTTGGTGTTCCTATAAACAAATACGTTCTTGAAGCTGGGAAGCAGTCATTTATATTACATTCCTGTTGTTATTTTTGTGGTTCCTTAAAACATCTATTTGTCTAGGCCTGTTGGTATTTTGTTGATGTTCACTAAACGTTCTTCCTTCCATTCTTCCAGTGGYGGTGTGCTGGTATGATGTTCTTCCTTCACTTGAATTGTTCTTCTCTAGGCGGATATGTGTTATTTATGTGTTTCTACAAGTCCAAGCCCAAACTGTTATTGGCAGCTACACCCCAATTTCTGCGGGCAGCTCTCTGGAGATCTCTGGAGTGCAGCGCCAGCTAAGTCATTAGCACAAGAGAAGCRGTCAAAATAACTGCTTGCTCTAGGAGAGGGCTGAGGTCCTTGAGGACTCCAGAAAGTGCCATGCAAGTGGCCCAGCCGCAAATGGGGGTTCAGGTTCGAGGACATACGTGGTGTAATGGTCAAGCGCGTGTCACCAGGGGTCCCATGCTAAGAGGCCGGCTGTAGTGGCCGGTGCTGGCCGCTCTGTGATGGGTGGTGCAGACCGAACATCGCTGCTCAACCCGTTAACCCATCTCCAGCTTTCCAACCCACTAGCTTTGGTTTAGGTCTCATTTTACCTCTCCATCCTTACTTCCCCTTCCACAGGAGACAACCTAGGTGTTTTCTTCTGGTATAATACAGAAAATTAGACAGGTGCCTCTTTCCTTCTCTCAAGTGCAAATCTCTGAGGTACCCAGTACAGTAAACTCTGTGAATTAATAGCATTGACTTTTCAGAAGCAGTCAGTATTTGTGTAGTTCTCCTGGTGAAGATAGTGAGACTTCCATGGACTGAGCAAAATGGTAATCCTACCTGGGAGCATCGCAGTCATCTTCTGAAGCGCATATGTTTGGGGCGCTATTTTTCAGGACTCCTTAGCTGACTAGAGCAGAGTACAGAATCAATTGTGAAATTCTAGTTTGTAAGTCTGTGGCATGTTTTTTAGCTTTGTCAAGATGGAGCAATAAAAATAATATTTATTAGTCTAGTAACAAACAAATGAAAATCACTCTTAAATAATTAATCAGTAATAATTGATTTTATTTTTGCCTAGCAAATGAGTCTTGCATTAAGACTGTCTACATGTATGGATTTGTACGTGTCCCAGGGAGAGCATACGGGGCAGTGTGATTTTCTGATTTTCTGCAGTTTTGGGAACACTGGTTACCAAACATATCAACTCTTACACTAAACAGCACATTCTTCTGTCCAGATATGCCTGTGCAATTCCAGCCAAACTACACAGCAGCTTTTAACTTCATCGGGAGTTTTGCACAGTGTCCCTGTTTAGCATTACAAAAAAAAACTTTCTTAGAATGTGCACCTGAGAAGAGCAAGATTTGGTTTGAAGACTGTTATGTTCAGGATAAATGGTGACTGGCTTTGATGAATGCAGCCAGCTTAGCTGCTGTTGTATTATGTTTCAGTTTTTACTTTCAAAAGGAAATAAGACTATTTGAGTGATTATGCTCCCAACAGCTCTTGTATAAACTCTAGGATAGAATCTGCAAGGTCAACTTGACTTCGCTGTTCAAAAGCTGTGGTCAACAGTGCAGACGTTTCCTCACTGTGAGGTGTGTGAAGATGCCACAACAATGCGACGCTGCCTGTTCCTAGCACCCTTGAAGTGCAGCTTTTTTTGAAATCCTTTTTTTTCTTTCTTTCTTTTGAAAGGTAGATTAAGCCAGGAATTCCTTGCTCAATTTCTATTAAAAAAAATACAGCCAAGTTAGCTGCTATAATTTGTAATGCCTGGGTACCTTTGTATATAGGAGATTTCTTACCGTTCTCTAGTAAGAGGAGTCAGTTTTCATGAAGATGCAGGACTTTTAGATTCTTTTTTTCATAGAACAGGGAGAAGCTCTTGGTTCCTTGGATGGGGAAATAGCTATTGTCCCCATAGCAATACACCAGAAAATAACATGCTTCAAAGACACAAAGACGTTGTACCGTGCAGTCCATGCTGACGGGAAGTGTGATACTTTCTGTGTTGTTGAGCAACGTAACACATAACAGGTAACATGGTGTGTAACTTACTGGCCAAAAGCTGAGTCTACAGCCTGAGCAAGTCGCAGTCCCTCTATACTCTCTCATGGCCTCATGAGTTGCCATCACTGCTGCAAGTTTAGCCTAATTCATGTATTCTGTGTTTAGGTTCATGTATTTCATCTGAGCTAGTGGTTATTGGATCTTTGAGTTGCAGACTCTAATTAACAGCACCCTTTCTCAACTTKTGTGTGTGTGTGTGTGGTTTACTAGCACAGCTTTGAGAAACCTCCAGCATCTTCGCCTTCCTTTTCCTTCAGGCCAGACTAAAGCCCAGACACTTACATCTCTATTTAGCGTGGAGTTCCTCGCTTGTTTGCAGAAGGGTGTGATTCCGTCGCTCCATGCTGTGGGATACATGATTAAGTCACTAAGCCATTACGCCAGCTGAATGCAAGTGCCTCAAAGTTAATGRCAAACTGAATCTCATCCAGTTCACATGCTTCTGATTATGACTGGCTGCCGTTTAGAGGTCTAATGCCAATAAAGACATCCAAGAGCTACAACTGTAACCGGATCAGAGAGCATTTGGCTTTAACTAGCTGTCAATTAGGAGGGGAATGATGGATTCCGGATACCTTCTTGTGTACACAGGTACAAGTGGATGTTCACTCCTGTTTTCCTCTGCGTGCTCTCTCTGCAGCGCAGCAGGAGCATGTGCTATATGAGAACCACTTTGAAAAGTCCCCTAGACATCTCCTTTTTGCCATGTACCGTGCTTATAATGTTTGAGCTAAGATATTCTTTGCAATTGCAAATTACTCTAGTTACCTCTCCCCTGAAGTAAAATTGATAATACAGTGATTTTAGGGGAATTATAAATGGGGAAAAAAATGTCTAAATGAAGCAATTTACCAATATAGTTATATTGGTGTAGCATTACTGCTTCAATCCTGTGTATAATTTCCCATGTGGATCCTCTTAATCAGGAATAAATGCCACCTAAATATAAAGGGGCCATCTTACACCAAAATAAGTGTTTTAGCTATAGCATTAAGGGCCCAATTTAATATTCACTCTCAACTGCAGCTTTTCTAGCTGAAGGAGTGCACAGCCTGTGTCTGCCCTCTGCTCCCCATTACTGCTCTGCTGGTGGAGGTCACTGACCCCTCTGATCTGTTTTCTCTACTGTTTATGAAACTATTATCCAACTGATTTCATGAAAATAAATTAGGTCAGCACAAGTGTTTTAAATTGTAGTTTACTTTAAACTGGCAAATTGAGGGGGGAAAGGACTGGTAGAGGGGCAGGACTGAGGGTTTAGGGGTGGTTACCACCCCTAAACAAGTGGTATCAAGTGGCAAGTAGAAGTGGAATTTTTATTTAAGCTTGAGCTTAACAGTGCTCATAGCGTAGCACTAAGCTGTGCCTATTTGGACAGGAAGGAGCACTATCCTGACATAYTAATCCAAACTGATAGAATTAAGCGAATCATCAAGAAATCTTGCTCTCTTGTGCAGCATCAGGTACTCAATGTTTAAAAGATCTCTTGAGCTCTGTGTACTGGAACGTACAAAAAGGTTTCTCAGATSATCCTGATGAAAATGAAATGTCAAAATGAAATTCAACTTTGGCAATATTAATCTGAAGTTTASAGCTGAATGCGTAGTCTAAAATTTATTGGCAGATTTTGCACCCTTTCAGATGGTGGGTAGAAGAGTGAATGTTCACTTGCCAGAAGAGTTGAGTGTTCACATTTGTTTTCTCTGTGGATTTATTCAGCACCATTTGTCATGAATTAATGATCAATTGTTAATTCAATATTCACTTTTCCAGCTGCACTGATTGCAAGTAGAAATCCAAAATAATAGGTCACGTGATGCTGCTGCTGCTGCCAATAAGAGGAGTGTAACTTGAATAATATTTAACCAACTCAACTATTTCAAATGAGCTTATGAAAAATGGGTGTAAAATAGTTCCTGTGCATCTTCATATATGCAAGTTTTTTGTTTGTTTTTCCCAAATACTCATTTCTGTGTTAATGCATAGGAATAATTATATATGCAATACAGATTTATGATTGTGCCCAGTGTTTTCTGTTGTTCACCTTCCACTAAAGAATGTCATAATTAAATATCGTATCTAAAATCTCCCTCTAATCAGAGGGGGTTACTCGAGACATTGCTGTGATATTTGTGACCAACTTTTCACACCGGAATGGGTTGAACGAAGACCTGATTCCACACTGTGGTTGTGCTATGAGATTAGGATGACAAGAATGATGTCCTTCCTGTGTCCCAAAGGATAGCTGCTATCCTGGTTTTGACTTGGAAGTGGAATTGGCATGTTCTGAAAGTAARCATGGGCAACTCTAATTCTGAAGCTTTCTGAAAGTTAAGTGCTTAGATCTTGGTCGGCTGCTGCACCACTTTTATTGTTAGCATTGCAGCTTAGGTGGGAACCCTGAAAGCCTTGCATCCAAAATAAGTAACAGAACCGGTGTGGATTCGGATGAGTGCTGTTCGGTACTTGTTCTCTGTCTAATCCTAAAGAGAGCAGTCAGTCATGACYGTTCAGAAGCAAACAGTGCTGCAAAAGCTCCTGGAGTCTTTTTGTTTCAAGGAAATACTGAGAGAGAGGTTCTCAGGCTGTGTAAACCTCATTACTCAGTAAGGTGCGCCCGTCCTTTTTCCATCTGCCCATGGCATCATCTGGTAATTTGAAGTAATGAGTTGTAAGGCAAATATGTAGGTAACTGTGTTTGCTGCCTTTGAGCACACTCTAAAATAACTGCTTTGGGCTGTAGCAAAAACTAGATGGTTTTTAGTGCAAGTGGCAGCCCTGGCAGTGGCATCTGGGCAGCCTCTGCTTCAGCTTGGGTTCTAGTCAGTGGTTAGGCAGGCTGGGGTTTGCATCACTCTTTATGATTGCATAGATCCAAGCAGAAACCAGCATAAAACTGAAGTTTTATGGCAACTTTTCATCAAAAGAGGGGTCATGTATAGGACTATATCTGTGGCAACAGTGCATCGAGCCCTCTGCCCAAAACACTTTGAGGAGCAGTGGGTTTCTGTGACACTTCAGCCTGGTCTCTCCTACGAGTTGCACCTGCTTGTTTGGGGTTTGGTTTGGCATCCACACAGCACAAATAACTCTAATAACTATTAATTGTTCAGCAGGCTTATTCAGCTTGGAGGAAATGTTTACGCCCTGCTTGCTTGCTGCAGAACAGAACTGCCAACCAACAGAACCAAGTTATTCTCTGTAGCAAATGAGTATAAACAATGTCTGGATTCTGCAGTTTTTATGGAGATTGTAGCATTAGGCCTTCTCCTATAGGCTGCTCTGTCTTATTTACTATACTTTGTCCCGTAATCTTGATCCAACACGTTAATGCTGATGTAGAGCGTGCACAAAACTGTCATTTTTTGTGACTTTTAGCTGTTCTCTCTGAGGATGCATCTGCAATTTGAGACCTGCTTTGGTAGAGCCCCACATCAGCATTTGAAAGGAAGAAAGCAAGCTCTATCAGCTGGGTGTAGCAGGATTATTTTGATTTGGCTTTTAAAAACCATTATCTGTTTGTTTCAGAAAGGTTCCCCCCCTCCCTTCCCCTCATACAGTGCTTGCAATTTTGAGACAATTTGCTAACATATGGCTCTGAAAAGAACGACTCACACGGTTCCAGCTCATGTTGTTATTAATGGCTGGATTCAGCAAATTACACCAGCAAGTCTCACAGACTATCAGGAAAAATGCTGGCCGCTTAGCATTATTTTGTGTATTTGGATTCAGGTAATAGTTACTTTTTACTAGATGTTTCATACAAGCTTGCAAGAGAACTAACCTCGGTGACACGAGAAACAGCAGTTTCATGCTATTTTGATCTAAAACATTGGCAAAGGTAATGCAGTTACATACACTAGGGCTTGCTGTAAGGTATTGTGAATAGTGATATGTGATTATTGGCATTCTTTGTAGCAATCAGACTTAAACTTCTTCCAGCAAAGGAAAACAAAAAACAAGGCTTAGTGAAAATGGAACGAGGGGCTGAAACATAAAGAGGAAAACGTCTCTAAGGAAAATAGACGTTTTGAAGATCTTTCATGTTTACATTTCTTTCTTCCTTACTGTGAATAGAGCAGTGTGAATGCAGGAACAGCAGAGCTCGTTTGAAACTTGGCTAGGGGAGTTGTGCATATGCAAGGCATACAGAATTTACCTTCTAAAGAARGCTTATTTCTTCAAGGTACCAAATGCCTTACGCTTTATTCAAGTCATTCCTCACAGAAGCGCTCAAAAATCGTTAGGATCCTGGGTGGAAAGTTACATATCTTTCAGAAGTCAAACTCTGCCCTGGTTTAGACTTGGCRTATGAGCACTGCGGAGAATTGAAACGGAGATTTTGGTCGGAAGGGATGTTGTGGCAGAGATGCTAGACGGAAACTGCCACGTGCTCTGCACTGTTATGATAATTAGTGGATGTTTGGAACGTAACAAGTAACCAAGTTTCAGCTATTTGAAAAACAGCTGATACTCAGCTGAAAATTTTGTCTTCTTTCCTTTTCCCTCTCCAAGCCTTTCAGCTGATATGGGATGATTGACTGTTCCTAGTTCACAGCAATACAAGCAGTTTGTTGTTCCAGAAATATTGCACTTGGACTATTACACCTTGAACGTGTTTATTTTCTATTTTGTATTTTCACTGTGATACGTTTTCTAATGCTTATTTAGGGAAATGTTTGACTTTTTGTTGCTTTAGAATTTTGTCTTCACTTTCTTGTCGCCTATTTAGAAAACTTTTGCACACAGTTTTTTATAGATACTCTGAGATTGATTCATCATTGAGCTACTTCAGTCCTGCATGGGTTTAATAGTTGGCATTTAATTGAATTAGCATCAGCAAAGAAGTGAGCTATTAGACTCAGGATTTGATCTCAATTTAGGATATTCGTATATCTGTATGTGAGAGTTTTTCTTTTCATCTCTTTTATATGTATATATCCAGATGAAACTCATTATCACTAATTCAAATTTAAATTCCATTTGTAGAATCACCTATTTAAGGTAGTGCCAAGTTTGTTTATTTTCTCAAATATCCTATTTAACCCTTTGTAGCTAAYATGTTGTTATGAGACCTACCTCTTATCCAGTTTTCAGTGGCAGCAATTTGGGGTCTGGTCCCCGCAGACTGCCCTGAGAGGGACCTAAMCAGGCTGGAGGAATGGGCAGACTGGAAGCTTCTGAGATTCCAGACAGATCAGCGCACAGCCCTGCACTTGGCAAGGATGAACTCCTTGCACCAGCACAAGCTGGGGACTAACCGGCTGGGATCAGCTCTGCTGAGAAGGTCCTGGAGGGCAGCAAGCTGAGCACGAGCCAGCGGGGTGTCCAGGCAGCAGCCAAGGCCTGGGCAAGCAGGGCTGTAGGGGCAGGAGCCCAGCTAGGGCTCCAAGGAAAGGAGTGACCTGCCCTTTCCTTGGCACTCGTGAGACTGCATCTAGAGCACTGCAACCTGTTCTACCTCTCAGCCCTAGTACAAGAAAGACGTTGATGAAAAGTAGTGAGCTCATCAGAGAGCTGCTAAGATGGTCAGGTTAGGAGAAAGGAAAGCTTGGGGACCAGTAGTGGTTCAGCGCCTTCCAGGAGGTCATTGAGGAGACCAAGTCAATCTCTTTACAGTGTTACATGGTATAAAGATGAGGGATGATGGGTATAAATGGAAAGGTGAGGAATTCTAATTAATTCTAAAATAATTCTAACTAATTCTAAATTTTTCAATTTGGGGGCAGTGAAATGTAGGAACAGACTGGCCAGCAGGACTCTGCAGCCCCCATCTTCAGTGGTTTACAAGCTATGAGTAGGTTGATTCCTGAGTAGTCTGATCTGATCTCATACCTGGTCCCACTTTGAACTGGAGTTTGGATCAGAGAGTCCTAAGATCCCTTCCAGTCTCAGTTTTCTTCTGAAGCTGTGAAATGTGATCTTTCTTTTTAACAAAACATTCTTTAATCCCTGAAAATACTTCTTAAAGAAATTTAAAAAAAAGTATATGCTTAGTGAGAACTTAGTCTTCAGTTATTTCAGCAGAAATGTATCACCTTGAGAAATGTCAATAACGCCAGCACTTACGTCCACTTAGGCTCTCAAAACAGAGCTAAGTTGTATTTCCGTGACTGATATCTGCTGAGATAAAATGAATTATTTATACATTACATTTCTGTTACATGTAGAAAAAAATGTTGCTTCAGGAAAAAAATGTTTTTAAAAAATGAATTTGCTGAGCTTGCTATTACTTTTTTTATTTAAAAATGGTACTTTGAAATCTTTAAAGGACTTTAGAAGTGCCGAGACTTCTAATAAATACATCTAATATAAATACATCAAATAGTCTAGTACTCGAATGAAAGACAGAATCAGCGATAAGAGAACCCTCCCGTGGACAGGAGGGTTGCTTCAGATCAAGTGTTCGGGCAAGAGCCCAAGTTTGTCCTAAGCAGTTAATGCAGCATAAAAGGAGATGYGGATGCTTTTCACAACAGGATGCTATGCCCAGAAACATGACCAGTGACTGGGGTGAAATAGTTGAGAGGGATTATACAAAGGGGAGAAACTGTTGCGTTCAGGTTTGTCTCCGGCTTTTATAATATCTTGAGTTTCCACCAAGACTCTTTGCAATAGTGTACTTATTTACCATACGTGACTGCAAAAAAGAGATGTCAAAATTTCCCATTTTAAAGGAGCAGTAATTTACTGATGCAAATGATAGCAAAATAAACCATTGTTATACCTGGAACAGAGTGTACTGAGAATAATAAATCTCTTCTGTGGAGCATCCGTTTCCCCTTCATTTTACCTTTTGTATAGGACCTGGCTTGTATAAATATGAATATTTGGTAGAAATTGCATTTCTAGGAATCATGTCATAATAAGCGGAAAAGCAATCCGACTATATTTTGCAAGTTAGTCATTCTGACTCATGTGGATGGTATTCTCCTTGTTGAATATACATGTAAATATTTCCATTAACAGTAGGCTGTTGTACCACGATGCGTTTGCGTAAAAAAAGTGCATCAAGAAGATATACTCCATGGTAATGTGGGTACCACTTGTTTTTAGCAGTAACAAGAACATAGTAAAAATTTTCACTTCATTTACTGTTTCTGTCCCTAAAATTTTAAGCCAGTCTTTCATCAGCCTCCCTTTATCCTTTATTGCAACTTGTAAATCTATGATAGTTTCATCTTCAGTGCTCTGTTCTGTCTTAACAGCGGATGCTTAACCTTTGTTCCAGATGACTATTCAGTGTCTAATTAGCTTGGTCTTTAAAACMAAAAAAAATGCTCTATCAAGCATGTTATAAAATCCCTCCTACTCCCTTATCATTCTTTCTCCTTGGCTTCCTCATTTTAGTGCCTGAAATTATTCTGTATTACTCCCTCTTTTGTATTACCCTTYGCAGAATCCATTCTGATCTCTTGGTTACCACAATTTTCTTCATTACTTTATTATATATCTACTTCCACGATTATATTTTCCTGCAATTACAATATTGGGGCTTTTTTTGTTGCTGCCTTTTTGTGATTGAGCATCAGACTTGTCATCCGTAAGCTTCTCTAATTACTAGCCCTTCCCAAGTGCTTCATTTGCTCCCTAATTTTGTTGACTACCTTTTCAGTAATGCAGAGAGTTCCTACTTATCCCCACTTAATTTGTTCCAAAACCTTTTCACTTTGAAATCTATTATAAGTATTATATCGAAGTTACTGTTGCTCCCTGTGCTTAACCCCTTGCCTTTCACGTTCTGTGGTCTGAGCAGCATGTTTACTCACTGCCATTCCTGTGACTTAATGGTGACCACYTATTCTAGTGGTTTTGATCCAGCCACCATTCCTTGGTGACTATCTATCTAGTGCATTCCTATTTCTTTTTATTATTTTATTCCCTCCTTGTGCTCTTGAGATACTTGTGTTTGTGAATTATAAAGCAGAATCCCAGAACTTGGTCCAGTGATGAGTCGTACCCCAATTCTCTTAATTATTTTCCAAAGCAAAATTCTCAAACTAGCTAAACCACAGCTTCATTCTGTTGCAGTCTGAAATTAGGTTTCATTTTCTAGACATGCCACGTATCACAGCATAGTGCTCAAGCCACTCTTCAGCTTTGTGCTGTTGCCATGTTTATACAGGGTTTAGAGGGGAAGCACTGCATTAGGAAGCAAGATAAACAAAAGTTCAGGTCTTGCCAAAGGCGTACTGATTTTTTAAAGTGGACAAGGAGAGGTCGTCCATTTTCAGGTTCAAGAACTTCTGTGGCTAGATTTATGCCCATCGTGGAAGTCTTGTGTGTATTTCAGAGATGAATCTGTTTAAAAGTATTTTATTCTTGTGCATATGCAGGAAGGAAAAAGGAAACCTGGAGTCCTCATCTGGCCTTGGTCAGTTCTCATATACTTTGTGTTCTCTGTTCAGTAGATATAGAAAATATTTTCTGTTTGCTTGTAGCTCTTATTTCCCTCCTCCATTTTTAACCTTATCTTTCCTAATAGATGTTTTTTTTATCCTCTCTTCCTTAATTATAAAACCTTTTATTAAAAAGAAATGCATGAAAGGTTGGCTGCACCAATCAACTGGATTTGAAATTGGAGAACAGTTGAATTCATCTTCCTTTGCTCTTTGGCTCAGCCCAGTCCATGGATGCACAGTGGTATTCCCATCTTGATGCATGTGCATGCAAAACCCTCTGCTCCAGCTGCTGCTGCAGTAGCCAAGGAAGTTGCTTTGCTCTGGAAACACTTCTGAGGTGTTACTTGTGTTGACTTCGCACTGTTTCTGGAGTCCTWTTAATGAGTCTGTAGTGCAGAAAAGCAAAATAACGAAAGTTTGTGTCAAAAAGCCTGTCCCACTCTAGATAATAATCTAAATATGTTCTGTTCTGCTAGATCATCTGTAGAGCTACTTGAATCCTATCTAAACAGTGCAATAATAACAGACACCGTATCAGAAAAGCSTGTGTCCCGTTGGGTTTTCCTTTGATCGCTCTCGTTGCTTTTGTGCTGCGGGACGAGATGTCACACGGTTCTTACCTGGGGGGTTGCTCTTTCTTGTGTGCAGCGGATAGCTCAGCGAAGGTCACGCGCCAAGACGTGTTGAGTCACCTTCACTTGGGATTTTGTGCCTACTTAGCTTCTTTCTAGGTGCTTTTCCTGTGCTTACAGCAAAGTTTTCTCTGTTTTTCAGCAGTCATAATCAATTTCTTGGTCAGACCAAAGCTGTGCTTTTTTTTTTCTTGCGTTTTAACATAAAAACATCTGTAGTCCTCTGTAGTACATTTCTTATTTGGTTCATAACTGAATGCTTGGCAAAACCAGTAATTTTAGGAGCACGAACAATGATAAAGAAACCAGCCATGTGGTAGTTATTTTGCATGAAAGAATTAGTGAGCACAGGAGCGAAAGAGAACACTCATCTAATACCTGCTTTGTGCTGCTGCAAGTCATCCTACTTTGTGCTGCTCCCACCTCCTGAAATATTGTTATTCTGCTGCTATCTTGTTTCCTCTGTTGTTTTTTTTTCCCTGTGCATAATTATCTCATCGTATCCCGGATTCCATCTCTGCTCTTTCTTGCATGCAGAACATGTTTCCCGCAATCTGTTCTGTTCTCCCCGAGTGTCTTTCTTAAAGGAATCAGTTTACATTGACACTGAGTAGACAGTAGGAGAGTCCTGCTGGGTGCCCTCGCTATAACCTGATTTCCTCCCTATTTGTTCCATGGGAAATGGTTACCTGCAGCGTTTAAACACACTTTCAGACTGCTGATTCAAAACTAAACAACTTAAAAAGCATACAGAAATGAGATCTGCAGGATCATTTGGAACATTAAGGCATTTGCTCAAAGACTTTTCAGACAAGAGTAGTCTTCGTTATTTGTGCAGAGTGGCAGAAAGTTTGGAACAGAGAAATTAAATTCTTGATTTACCTTGCCATGCCTTAGAGTTGCTTCTGTGTGTGTGTGTTAAAATCAAATTAATTATACCTCTGTCTCCTGCCAGTTCTGTTTTGTCAGCCTTCAGTATATTGTGCTTGACCAGATGGCTTCAAATATTAGCTTTGAATATTTCTTGGGAGCTGGACATCTCAGTGGTTTTCACAGGAACTGTGGAGCTGTTGACAGTTCTGGGTCTAGCTCAGGTAGGCAAAAGTGAATTTTATATAATAATAATAATAATAATAAACATCACCACTAACTAGAATTTAGCAGCCTGTGAGAAATGATCCTGGGCTTTCATATCCGATCCTGACAAAGCAATATACACAAACCATTACTGTTAATATTCATCTGCATTTACATTAACAGTCACTTGGGGAATTTTTTTGCAAACATGGGTGTGTTGTCTTGTGGCCTTTGCAATAYTGGTTAGTTCCTCCCACTAAGCAGACAGGGCTGTACTGCAGGGCTAGAAAAATCTACCTGTATTCAGTTTACAACTTAGGTTTTGAAATACCTTAGGGTGAAAGATAGCTTATAAATATGAAATGCTATGTGCTGTTTTGAGTCTTACTGTAGTTAATATATCATAGAAACCTCCAGAAAATTAGTAGAATTTGATTAGCCAGCTATAAAAGGTTTAGAAAGATGTCATTCGTAGTTGGATGAATAGATTGCATATGCTAACTCCGAGAAGCAGTCAGCCCTTCTTGGCATTTGTATTATTTGCATTTAATGAACTAATACATTTGCTTGATCGGTGGCATCAGAAGTGTGTTCTTTGTGCTGGGTGTAAGTACAAATCAGAAACGACTCCAATGAAGAGCCCTGTTTTGAATGAGGGATGCACGTGCCGCTGAGACACGATGAAATGGTGTTTGCAGCTCTGCTAAACCYTGTTTAAATCCCGCTGAAAGCAGCAGGAGTGGCAGGGGTCCCCGAAGCCAACTGCCCAAGAAGGGAGGTGCAGTTCATGCCATGTTCATGCCAGCGCTGGAGCACAAGTGTTTGAACATGAATGTTTGACCTGTTTTGTGAGCTTTGTGAGTTTTGTGACCAACGCTTTATCCAACCAGTTGTTACCCCTTTCCTTCAAGAAAGACATTTATCAAAACAGATGGTCTCTCTAATCCACCTGGTTTTCAGCATCCTGACATTTCCATACCTTGCCCTAATTCTCCACGCATATTCTTCTTGCTGCTTTGGTCCTGATCCTCATGCCCATCTGGCAGCCAGCACTGAGCTGCTGCACCATTTGCATATGTGGCCTGCTAAGATTTCTGTGCTGCTCTGAAACCCTTCATCAAGTCAACATGGAGCCTATTGGAACCAGCATAAAAGAGCTTGCCCACCTCTTGCTTTGCAGCAAATGCCTCCCAGCAGGTCTTATTAGGAAGCCAGTTGCTGCTCGCAACAAGAGAGCTCTCATCCCCCTGCAAAGGGCTGGACAGACGTTTCTTCACTCTGCTTCTGCATGGGGATATTTAGTGTAGAAATGTGAAGCTCTGTGGTKTTATTTGGCACAGCTCTTCATGCCCGTGAAGGCTTCCAACTCTAATGATACGTACTTGGGCTCAGGACTGCTCAGCAAAATGAAAGAATGAGGAAAGAAAACAGAGATGACAGGAAGAGAGTATCCCTGCTTTCCTCTCTCTTTACTGAATCTATTAAATTATCAGAGTTTTCAGACGCTGTGCCATATTTTGTTGCTCTGATGCTATCTCAAATTTTAGTCCTTGTTCTGCTTTTAACTGTAATGAAGTTTTCTGTCTCAGAGAACCGAGTTCCTGGAAGGAATTTTTGTAGTGTTAGGAGCACCACAGAGGGAAGGGCTTTGTGCACCTGCTCTCTGCCTTTCTTACRCTGAAAGGCAGGCAAACCTTCACTTACAAAAGCCACCTTTTCAGGTAAACTTCCCAATAAAAAATATGTTTTGTATAGTGAGTGTTAGCGCAAATACCTATGGAGAGTATTGTGGGAGGACTTCACATCTAAGACACTGGTTGAGTATTTTGTAYCTGCTGCTTTTTTCCTGGGTCTGGGAAGAACAAACTTATATCTGATAAATATTCACTACACAGTTAACAACACAGAAAAATTTAGGACTTTTCTGATATGTGTACATTCAGAGGAAAAATATGTGGTGGTTATAGCAGAAATAACTGCGTTATCAAGCTATCATTGCTTGCCTATTACAAGGATTTGAAGGACTGGGAATTAATTTCAAATACAAAGAAGCAGCTAAAGAATAATATTGGAACAAAATAAAAGCAAAGAAGGAACAGAATTTCTTCAATTTCTTCTATTTACTTAATTATTTAAATTGGGAATAATCAGTTGCAAATTACTGGCATAACCCTACAGAGAACATCACAGAAAGATGTATTATTCTGTTTAAGAATAATTGTGCACCTACACTGAGGTTTCTTTATGCGCCTTTGATTTAATATAATCAGCCTAACATATTGTTTACAGGGTTGGGTGATATGTGGCCTATTGCATTGATCTGGGTGGATCCTTCCAAGTGATACCAAAATTTGTCACTTGGAGTTTGTAAAGCATTTGTGGCAAGATAAGATGCCTCTCTGATAAGCCAATAAATATGAAGGTGCTGTAATGAGGAGTAGGGAAGATAGGAAGCGGTGCTCACAGTCAGAGCCTGCCTGCCAAAAGAGACTGAGGGCGAAGTAGCTTCACTGGTAAAAAGGAGGATGTTCCAGAATTCTGCACGGTGGCTTATTGCCTGTGACTTTTATATGGGTATTCATACGGATTCAGTTCCACCTGGGAAATTCTCTTTCAAGTCAAGCTGTATTTTGCCTTGGGAAACTTGAGCTGGCAGAGCATTCTGCAGAGCAGAGGCATGCAAAGTGTAATAACTAATCAGATATTTATTAGATCTTTAAAAATCCCTATTGTTATCATTATTTCTATTTTCCATGGACCTTTGAAGACAAATAGTTTCTATATTGCTAAACTTCATTCTGTTTTGATACAGAGCAATTCATTCCTGAGATGCTGCTACTCATTTATTTTACCTAGAAGAGTAATAAGGCGTTGTACCACAAAATAGACTAGACGTAAACAGGATTTAAAATAAACCTTATAAATAAAAAAAGTGTTTGAGTCAGACCGAGAAGAAATGAAAATGAATCCTCTATAGCTGCAATATAAAAGGGAGAAATTTCCCTGATATTCCTGGGCTGGGAAATTACCATTCTTTAGAAGTCAGTCATTGCGCAGTCGACTCTGGCCCTTGCTCACCCTGACTCTATTGCTCCATTTTAGATCCACATCCTACAGGATGCAGGGGCTAGTGCAAAGTTTGCACATACCAGTCCCAGCAGYTTCCCTTTGAGCATCCAAAAAGTACACAGGAGGCACAGATGAAATGCCAGGACTGAACTTTGAAAGCCACAAATGGGAATAAATAAAAATAAAGCTGAGCATCAAGCGTAAATAAAATAATAGACCAAAATAAGTAAAAATAGACTTCAAAAATGYGTCAGATAATGCTCCAGTGTTACGCAGTTATCTAGGGATCTAACACATCTTGACAGAGTGTATCAGCCTATGTATACAAACATTCTATTAAAACAAAATATACTGCTTTCTAAAACATGCTCTGCATTCTGTTCCCTGAAGAACCCTTTGAGAAAGATGTTCACTGAATTTCTGTGCAGGCTGATGAATGATTGGAGCTAACAAAGCAGAAAGATAATTTTCAACAGGTTAGGCTTAGTTTGATCAACACTACACTCCAGTACACTGCTTCTGTAACAATGCATCTATCTTCATATGTCAAACACATGTATTTTTATGTATTATAAAGGAAAATGCCGGATGGTGGGTTTAATGAGGTGTTGTATTACTATTCCTATATGTTTTCTTTTGTTTTGTTTTTTCTTCTATTCTGTGAAAATCACAGGGAAGAAACTTAGGAAATTGCCCATTGTGTGGAGACTGGTTTTAGGACCCCAAGGCACATCTTAATGAAGGGAAAAAGGAATCAGCTATCAAGCAAGGGAATATCCTGCCTTGTCAGGCACTGACAAGTGAAATAGCTGTTTCCTCATGTTTGTCTCAACAGGTTGGCACCATGTATAATACATACGCTTTTGACGCTAGTGTAAGTCCCTAAAAGAAAACTTGAGAGCTTAAGTGSTGTTCATTTTCGTGTGCTTTGTGTTTGAGTTCTCCATGGCTGTATGCGCACCGGTTCCTGTGCCTTGCTGAGCCTGAGCTCCCACTGAAACACTACACAAAATACTAGAACTCCGGCTAGTTTTCCTTCCGAAAGTGCTGGTGGGAGCAGGACAGCCCTGGGGAGCCTGGTCGGTTTGTGGAGCTGGACTCCAGGCTGGGCAGTTAGTGTCACGTGTAAGACCAGTAACTAGGGCTTGAGAAATACCAAGGGATGAGATCTCAAATAGCCTTCAATTCTAACTGATCAAACACCCAGTCATCTGCTATTTCAGTACCAAAGCAATCATAACAGTTGGTTGGAAACAGTTTGATTTGGTGCCGAGACGGCGGGGACGACGGGCCTGAAAAATAACCAGTTCTCGGATGAGAAATAGTACCTGAGCGAGTTAAAGAAACACCTTGAGCCCGTTCAGCTCTGCTGTTGCTGCAATCAGGGCGTTGTGCAGGGGAAACGAGCTTTTAGAACTGAATTACCGCGGGATCGGTAATTCTAGTGATGAATCTGTTCAAGAGTCTTTATGCTGCCTGCAAAACACCAGCGATTGATTGCAGGCGGACGAGGCTGAGTGTTTCTCGTAAATACTAAAACACTGTCTGCTGAAGTCCAAGGTAGTGCAGGACTGCTTGTATCGGAGTGGTTCTGGGTGCCCTTTTTCCTAAATAAACTGGTCCCTCTCTAAGCATTAAAAAATACAAAGTTTTGGGAAGAGATGTGCAGACAGGCGTTCAAAAACTCGAGTGCACGTTTGACCTTTAGAACTTTCTCCTCCGTTTATTTTGTGATCGGGGTGATTATCTCCTCAGACCTTGTTTAATATAATAGTACGGTCGGTAGCAGCTGCTCTAGATGCATTTCCCCCGTGTTAATTTTATTGTATAAAATAAGCTCTGGCAATGTGGTGACTAGTTAATTGAACTATATAACCCTTTCTGGAATTTGTGACTCCAAGCCACTGAGCAATATAATTCATCCCAGRCTTTTTATTAAAGTCCTCAGTGAAATTGTACAGCTATAGTGGTGTATTAGAATGCAGAGAGAACCGCGTGTAACCAGGAAAGCCACCTCTCCAGTGGGCCTTTAATAAAATAAATGTTTTCTGATGGCGCAGTACTTATTTTTACCTTATTCTTGTTTCAGTTCAGAAATATTGCATCTAGAACTAGTCAGAGAGCTATAAAATGTAGTCAGGCATAGGAGAAGGAGGAGTAGAAGGGAAAATGTCACGAGGAAATTTAAATGTTAAAGTAAAAATTTTGAAATCAGCGTGATTGTTGCATAGCATGACATTGTGATCAGTAGAGTACAGTGGAAATACTGAATATAGAATGAATAAACTACCTAACAGCATGYTCCTGAAGCATTTGTTATTTCCTAATTAAAGCTTGTGAAAGGCCAGTTTATAGACAATTATAATAAGCTCAGTGTGGGAGATGTCAGGGTGTAAATCAGGCTCTCAGCAGCAGAGGAGCTTTAAACATCTCTAATGGCAAGTGGTGGTAGGTAGATGATATAAAAAGACTGTTTTGACAACATGATTGATTGAGATCTTGAAATACAYAAGCAAACAAAAAGTGTGAATTCAGCAGGAAACAAGAATTGCATACTGTACAGCATATAAAGTTTGAAGAAAGGGAAGAGAGACTGGTGGCCAAGGAGGTTGAAAGCCTTATTGAAAAACAGAGACTCTTATTTAAGCAAACAAGTTCCTACTACTCAGGTCAGGATTGCCTTAAAAATATAGAAGCAGTTGTATTAAATGGTGCACCTTGTGTTTTGAGGTATTGTAGCGTCTCTCCTGTGCTCGGTGGCGAGTACTTGCTTTGGGGTGCAGCTCGTCAGCTGTTCTGCAGCCCKTGCTTTGCTACACGTGTTTTAACAYGCGCTTTATTTTCTCAGTCGTCYGTTTTCTCCATGTGCATCTCCTCTGCCCARTGCCCACCCCAGTCTCTGCCTCGTGCCAGGACGTGTGCGAACCGGAGGGGGTCCTGGCGTGCGTCTCCTTCGGAAGAGCAGAGCCCAGGGAGGCCTTGCTCCTTTCACCAATACTACTTATTTCACATCTAATTCTTCAAAATATGTATGCACGCAGGTAGGGCTTTCAGATGCATCCATTTTTGGCCAAGCTGTGTTTTCCAGTTGATTAAAACAGCACAAATAGGTCAATGTTAAGTGCTTTTTCCTATACTCTGTTCTGCAGAGACATGTCCAGGTAATCCTGGGGCAGGTGGCTCAGTCAGCTTGTAAATCCAGAGCCACGAGGGACGCAGGTGAAAGCAGGACACCCAGATTGCTTCCAGTTGTGTTTGACCTTTGGAAGATTTAAGAGTGGGCTCAGCCAGAGTYGTTGGGTAATTTGCTCCCTTCTCTCCTATGGAAGTTCAGCAAAATACCTACCTAAGCAGCAGGAGAACCTCAGGCACCCCAGCTGAGAATGGGGTGATTCTGTCCGGTCTGCTGTGCTCCCCCATTCTCTGCTTGCAGATTTAGTAGCTGTTTTCCCTTTATATTACAAATAGCCTTAACAGAGCCTGCCGTTCCTGCCTTTGCTCTCCAGGTCACTGGAATAGCTTAGGAAGGAAGTTCTCCCCCAGAGATGATAGATGGAAATGGAGACATGCTTCTCGCTGCACCTGCATGGGCCTGGCAGGTAGGGTACTAAAAAGCATCATTTCCATGGGGAGTACAAGATTGATATATATTGCTGGGGGATGGCAGAGAGTTTTATCACCTCTCTGCTATGTCAAGCACAAACCGCCACCGGGCTTTTTGTCAGACGTTTTGCTTGACATTGGGTTTTGKGTTCTCTTCTTTGCCCAAACCACCCCCATCTCTTCTGCTCCTTCTACAAGACAGAACAAAATTTCAAAGATCAAAGGGGAGTTTATGCCAACCCAGCTGTGGCAGTGCACTATTTAGCTTGCCGTGTTCATGGTACACGGTTGGGGTGAGATGTTTTTGCCTTTCGCGGATGCACGTGCACATACAAGTTAATAAGCAGGTACCGCCTGTTGTGACTAGCCCTGTGCTGGCGCCTGCAACCCCAGAGTCCAAGGCAGCTCGGACAAAGAACACCAGGAGACAACACAGAAAATGATTTTTTCTTTTTCCTTTGTAGCTATTTTTCTGTCCTGTGTTTTCCTAGTATACACCCATACATCAAAGTGGCGCAATTGTAGTGGTTGAATCACCCACTGTGCACTTTAGAGCCTTGCCCGGTTTCTGTGGAGGGAGCAGGGATGGCAGGAATGTGCCAGGCTGCCAGGCAGCCGGTGGGGTGAGGTGCCCAAGGAGAGAGCAGGATGGAGAGCATCCAAGCCTGACACCAGCCAGTGAAGTTCCATACCCCGTAGCTAAATAAACTAGCTTAATTTTTATTTCTATTAACACATTTGCTGTTCTTTCATTGCAAATCCCTCCACATCCCAGTCTACAATTCAGTAAGTGGCAAAGACAGCTGGTCAAATGATTGGTAGAAGATATAGAGACTTAGAAGCACAAAAGGGGACATTGAACTGTCTGATGCTTTGGAAGGGACTCTCTTAGTTCTAGATTAAAACCCGTCAAAAACTTCCCACTGTTTTACACACTGGCTGACACAGCTTTCTACATTCCTTTGGTATCATTGTTTTGGATCTGCAGTTAGATCTGTTAAGCTGCTGAACTTAGTCAAAAGAGGGAACTATGTTGCTGAAAGCTGATAACTTCATTTAAACTCCTGTGAGATAATGGCCATGGGTGGCTTGAAGCACCACGAAGGTCCTTCAGATACAGATAATGGCAGGAAAACAGGTTTTTCATTAAA
Source organism: Nothoprocta perdicaria (assembly GCF_003342845.1). NCBI lineage: Eukaryota > Metazoa > Chordata > Aves > Tinamiformes > Tinamidae > Nothoprocta > Nothoprocta perdicaria. Next base: position 3,849,031 of record NW_020454871.1, read on the forward strand.
TGAAACCGACTTTTCATGAGAGAGGTCTTTTTCGTGCTGTGTCATTGCTATTATTAAGGGTTTGACTATCTGCACGGTTTATGCAGGATATAATCTCTTGGTGGAGAAACGGTCTCTCTTTCTGCTTGTGATATCACAGTGTTCATCCAAGATTTTTTTTTCCTACCTCCTGTTCTTCTGCCATCGCTTGCCAGCGTTTGTAAATACACATTATCAGCTGAACCTCTCCAAATTTGCCTGGCAAGGCGTATCTTTCGTTTCCAAAGGTCTCTATTTAGTATGAGTCGCACTCCAATCATTTCTAGCACCTGTTCCCTGGTTGCATGGTGCATCAACGGCAATTTTAGAATTCTTCGGCAGCGTGACAGCTTGAAATTGGCATTTCTTTATGAACACTAGGTGCACTGAAATCATGTTAGTGTACTTGTCATTTCTCTTAGTACTCAGGCATTAGATATATTTTTGTGAGTTGAGATGGCTGGTGAGCAGTTTTTCACAGAGCACCATGCTCCATTTCCAGGAAATGAGAAGAGGTCCTTTGCACAGGGCATATGTCAAGGGGCATCCATAGCAAGGAGAATGTTTTTGAAGTGGTRGATATGGATGCTTCATCTTAGCACACAGATGATGCCACATGAAGGACTTTTTAAAGCACTTCATTATAAAAAGTRGAATAACATTATCTTTACTAGTAGGAATTAAAAGCAAATGATGATTTTGGTTTAATATATATATAGGGCTAAGAGAGATTGGCACTCAAAACTGAAATGAAGGTATAAATATGTGATGCGCATCTATGCAGCGGAGACAACATTCAAATGATTTAATTATTTTGACRTGTCATACTAAAAGTATTTTAATACAATTAGATGAATGAAGTATGGTGTTGTGTGTGTGTGATTTCAGAGATGATTACATACCAACAGCTCTGCGGTCTAGACAGCGCAAAGCTTCAGGAGGTGGATTCTTACCTAAATGTTCACTGGAACATTCTTGATAATTTTGGAAGGATTTTTGTTGGTTTTCAACTGTTTGTATTTTAGTGATTTAAAGAAAGAAACTCTAACAAAACCTATGAGCATGTTGTGTTTCTCTGCAATATCCCTGCCAAGTGTCCTAGGGATTTGCTCCCAGTGTRGGAGCTGGGATAACTGGTGAGTTTGCAGCAATGGGGCAGGCGTGGGAATGCTTGGGAGGACAGGCATTAGGTTCAGCCACACACTTATCAGAACAGTGTAAGTTTTTCGGTATGTATTTTACAAAGGGATGTTTAAGGACTAGCTAAATGGCAAAACTCAGGGCTCTGGTTTGCTCAGGAAGGGCGATGCTCCCTGTTTGCAGCAGAACACGGTGCAGCTGCAGAGCTCTGCACTGCAATGCAAGTGCAARTACCGAGCAGTTGGTACCACACTGTGGCTGCTCCTTCAGGGATGCAAAGCGAGTGAAGGGCTTTGATGGGGAGTCTTAGCTTTTGTCTTGCCTTTGCTGTCAGCAGCAAACCAGAAATGGGAGTGACCTCCTTTCCTATTTATAGGGTTAATATTTTGACTRTGCATAAAGTAGCTGGACTTCGTAGTTTCGCATTTTGTAAAAAGGGAATAATAAATTCTAACATGATACTTTCAACTTCTCACTGATTTTTAGAAGTAACGACTAAAAATAAAAACCATAAATATTCTTCATAATACTGATATCAAATAATTTCTTGCTTCCATTCTATATAAGACATGATAAAAAATCAGAGAATCAATTGTGGGGAAAAAAGGGCTTTTGAAGATTGGCTAAGCAATGAAAGATTAATCAATGTGGTTATAATGAGATTAGGATGTGTTATACAATTGGAGTTTATTTTTCTGGAAAAGTTTTCAGAACTTTTTCAGAACTATTTTCTATTCTGTATTCATACTTGGACTGATTAAACAGTGCCCTGGTCTGTAAGGGGAATATAAAGTCCTATAGTAATAGAAATGCTGCATACCGGTAATTTAAATTGACTTTTCTTGTATAGATTATTACACAATTRGTAGTTACTTTGGGGTACAAATTAATAGATCTCTCATTTTCAGGTTTTCTCTAAAGCAGTCATGTAGAGTCCAAAAATAAGACAGGAGTGCTTTAGTTATTCCATAACCRCACCATCCAGGTCTCCATTAACCGGCCGTTCTGCTCGAGCACTGATAATGGGAGAACAATTTCTGCTGCTTACTGTTGAATCTTGCAGCCTCCAGCCCTCGCCTGATTTCCGTGACACGAATGACGTAGCCAGGACTCACATGCTGTTAAATCCTAAATAATCATCTTTGCCCCCGCTCCCCAGTCCAGTTTCTTGAACTATCCCTTGGGAAATGTCTGGTATGTTGCCTCTCTGTGAACGTTGGCACCCTTACAGCCGATCTTATCACCAACTTCCTCTGCCTTTATCTCTGCAGTGGGGACGCAGTCCTTCCTTGCTGGCTGTCTCTCTCCTGCAAATATTATGTTAACGTTGACATTTGCGATGCCTTGTTTTTCTTTTCTCCATTCCATTCGTATCTCCCCCCAGGATCTCTGTGTTGACTTAGTTGTCCTCCTGCAACGTGAGCCTCCTTTGTCACCCCTGCGGATGTCCAGACATCGTCCCATTTCTGTTGCCTTGGCTCTTTCCTGCCCTTTCTCCCTACTTCCATGGAGTCCTCAGCGCCCTTTGTCAGGGAAAACCACCCCTCATTCTCCAGTGCTTTTCTTGTCCTCCGGTATTTGAGCTGCTCAGCTCCRTTCCTATGACCTTTATTTCTTTGTCTTGATCAGTCACTAAGGTTAATTAGCTAATATCTGCCATGATCTTTTTTTCCTTTTCTTTTTTTTTTTCTTTCTTTTTTTCTTTTTCCTACTGAACAACTTCCGTTCTTTTCATTGAATTCTGCCATAAATTCTGCCTAGAAAATCCTGGCTCCTTTGAAGTCAATAAGGAAACTCAAGTGGTTCTAGGATTTTACAGCAAGTCTCCAAACAGTCTCTCTTGCCTTTTTCTTATCAGTAGCCTAAATAGAAGACTACTCCTTCCATGAAGCTGTCCATTATCTAATTGCACATTTTTTTTCWTTACGTTCAATAGCTCATATGTACTTTGAGGAGTTTCCATTTCAATCTATGTATGTAGGGTAAATACGCAGTGTTTAGTATATTGTATTTCATAATGGAAATAGATTTTAAACACTAAGGAAAAGTTGCTTAATTATGTTATTTTAACATTTAAATGGACACAAACTGGAGAGAATGAAAAACAGAAGGAAAGTATACATGCTTTAACATTAATATTTTACTGTAAAAGAAATAAATATCCTAAGGAAATAATGAAAACAAGTTACTTCTTCCAGATGATAGTTAAAGTTTGATGAAATAATAATAAAAAATTAATTTTGCAGTTGAGTGAAAACACTCCACACGTTGTTAAGTATGTCTAAATTTAAATTCAGTGTGGTTCGTTTTCTGTTTCAACCAACTCCTGTTCGTAGGCTTTGGCTGGCTACAAATAAAGATCAAGATACCCCTATTCTGTGTGATTATATGAAAATTTCTATGACACAATTTTTCTTTTAGATTTTACTGCTGTTCAAGTTCATTGAGGGTAGACAAGGCAGAAGTAAATGGCTAGGCAGTAAATTCACATGTTAGGAGCGTTTTTATATGAAATAAATTTTATTTAAATAGTTAGAGATGCAATGCTGATTCTTTTGGAGCGCTAACTGGTGCAGTTAGGACCATCATGAGCAGGGAGGAGAAGCCTTCTTAGAGTATTGTTTTATATTTTTGTCTTATTTGTATTTTTCCATCTGCTGGTGCAGCTGACAGTGGAGCTGAATGACACTCTTGCACTTTGTGTTCTGCATCTGCTCCAAAACTCTGTTTATCTCTAACCCTTTTTGTTCTGTGCCATTCCTCACTCTGTCTGTTCTTCACACTCCTGATCTTTCTTCTGTTTATCACTCCTTGCACTCTATATTATCATGTATAGCATCATTCCCAAGTTAATTCTTCACATGTGCTGAGATTTTTACAACTGTCTTTTTGCAGTCTTTTGGAACAGACTCACTTCATGCCTGCGCCTTTTAATCAAACTTATCTTTTATTTCTGTTTCCTTAAAAACATCAGTATGCCTTCCGAAAAGCTCATTTCTGCAGCAAACGCCATTTGTTTTCATCTAGCACCCAGGTCATTCTCTCTCTGTCCACTATCATCATCTCTCTCTGTCAGTACTCATGATAAATTCATGATAAAYGCTCCTTTTGATAAATTTCTCATCTGCCTACCCCTTTGTTTTGCATATCATGCATATCATTTCATTTTATGTGCCATTGCTGCAAGATCTACCGATTTCTCTAATGCTGCTGCAAATCTCTAATGCGCTGACTTGGTGCCATAACTCCTGGTGCTGCAGATTGCTGCTTGTTGCAACGCCCAGCATGCGCTTGCTTTCTTCCTCGGTGGGCAATGCAGCCTTTGCACAACTGGGCAGGTCCCACCCTGAACCATGTCTCTTTCAGGTTCTGGGATCAGATATTCACCTAAAAATAATTCCTTGCCTTTTTGGGAATCCCGTGTGTGTCATTGGAGCTATCCAAGAGGTTGTCCTAGCAGTGTTATTCYGTGGTAGATTGAGGGGCAAACTTGRTCCTCTGCYGAGATTCACAGTGGGTTGGTAAACCAACCAACCAGGACCCAACCTTGCATGGCCAACCAAGCCCCTCAAAGCTACTCGTGACAGTTGCAACCTGTAGGATCAACAGCTACTAGCATAACTCATGTGGGTCTGTGCCTTGAGTGTTACCAGGTGCCCATCCTGAAGRTAGCAGCCCTGCAGCACTCCTTTGCCCCATACATCATCCTTCAGAGCATGGTGGATCTGAAAGCCCCTGGTTGTGCCTTGCAGCTGGTGGGGACCCCCAGATACCTCCAAGCACAGTTTGAGGGACTGGGCAGCACTGAAGATTTAGGGCATTTGAGCATCTGAGCAGSAGCTGAGGCTTCAAGGCTATGGAGAGAAAAGCAGCTCCTAAGCGTTCCCTGCAAAGACAGGCAGAGCGTGTGATCACTTTATACTCATTTATGCATGATGTATCTCTGTACATCTTTGTAAAGAAATCTTCTAAGAAAATAATGCATGTGGCAAAAAGCCAGCCAGGGGAGCAGCCAGAGGAAAAGTAACTGAAGCGCTTTGATTCCCCTGCATGAATATTCTAAGCAGACAGATACATGTTAACTTTACCTGCCGCCTTTAGCACCCGTATTTTGTTTAAACTTGGTACTGTGCGGAAAACATTAGATGCTTTTGACATTCCTGCTGCCCACATTACTTTTAACAGCTCAGCTGTGGATGCTTTTTTGTAGCCTTGGGGTGTTGTACTTGAGTGTGTTCCTTCTTCTAAAGTTTTTCTTCCTTTAAACAGGTTTAATGAAACATGTATTTAATTAGCAGAATACTATTGAATAAATACAAACAGATATGCCCCTTTACACAGCCCTAGTGAAGAAGAGTGTCAGTGTGAATATTAAAAATTAAAGCTAACTTTACAAAAGGCAAATATGTTGAATAAATAATACTGCTGCTATTTACGAAGTACACAAAACAAAAAGGGAACCTCCCTTCTCAATGTTAAAGAAATAAAAGGGGAAAAAACAGAAAAGTTGAAAGCATCCACAGTGGAATTTTATTGTTCACATTTTTTCTCGCTTTCATTCCATTACTTCAGGGAAATGGTCTGGGTCTTTTTATTGCATTTGTGACTTTGTCGAGCAGCATGCGAGGCAGTGGATTGCGGTTTCGGGGCAGGATGGCAGTGGATGCCAAGGCAGAAGCAATTCCAGTGCCCAGCACCGCCATGGGATCAGCCACGGGCCTTGGCTCTGGGTGTGCTTAACCCTTGAAGACATTTCTGCCTTTATTACCAGCCTTCAGACGTTTGAGACTCCTTTGCACTTTACTTGGGCAAAGTAAAGGTCTGAGCTTTTTTTTTTTTTTTTTTTTTTTTTTTTCCACATCGCATTAATTGCCTTTTTCCTGTAGTTTCAGCTATTTTCAGCACTTTCAATTCCTGCCCTAAACAGTGTGTGGTGTCTCTGTGCCCAGAGGGATACTTGATATTGTGTGGTTTTTTGGCACAGCTTAATTTCAGTGGCAGATCGATTGATTTCTTCATTGGGCCAAATGCTGATGCTTTTATCAAGTAAAATCCCTCCTGTAATCTCARTACAGATAAAATAATTACCATTCTGCAGCATTTAGACTATAGTTTCTGAAGTATTTTAGAGCACTCCAGAGGGAAATAAGCAATAGAAATATCAGCTGTTTGTTACGATTTATGGGAGCAATATCTTATCACATGYATTGGATGCTGAGGTCAGGAGTAATGATAAATGCATAATGCAAGGCTTTGCATTATGCACCCTTAAGTATTTAAAGATATTCCTGTGGGATCCTGCCCATCCATTCCTAAGTTCATATTCAGAGTGTGTATTTTGTATCACCTTTTTATCTTGAATTTTTTAAAAACCTTGCCTTTCAGTATAATTATGATCTGTATTSTGGCAGCTTGTTTCTAACTCTCTGCCTTGGGGATTTGGGGGATATTGAATGAGTAGTGCTGTGGAGCAACAACACATTTTCTCTCAAGATTCAAACATAAAAATAATATAGAAGGAGCTAGTGATGAAGAGGTAGTCTCACATAAACCTTAAGCACACAGTAATTAGAAACAGAAATATTCCTGCTTTCTAAAACAGAAATATATTCACAACTGAACCCAGCACTCCTCAGTTAGAAATGCTGTTTGTTGCTGGTTGTTAACRGATAAATGAAAATCTGTGTTTATGGTAGTTACTCATAACTCTTACACGGAAGCATATACCCTTTCAGCATCTATTCCCTCACTCTCTATTCCAACCGCCTCCTTTCATCCGTCTCAATGTAAGTATGATAAACCGTTCACGACAGGGATATGGATCAACAGGAGCGAACAGAGGTTGCTCATACAGTAATATTGGAAGGCAATCGAGGTGCCTCACTCGCACGGTGGGCAGAGCCATTTGCTGCCGTCGCTCCACACACACGCAATGAGCTCCAAACGGCAGCTCGCTTAGATGTACATCTATTTCTATACATATATAGCGCAGGTCCTGGGGTTTGCTGACTGCTGCCGTTGTGAGTGGGCACSATGCAGGTGTTTTTTGGAAAACGGGAGTTGCTGGAATGAGTGCGGGTAGATTTCAGAGGAGGGATGCTCTCCRTAGCGCAAGGGCGAAGGGAAGGATGTATTGACATGCAGTGTGGCTTGAGTTGGAAGAGGCCGGGGCCAGCTTTGCCCCAAACTAGGCTGCAGGCCAAGAGCAGGATCTTTTGACCCTTCCATGTGCATTTTTCTCTGCTTTTTGTTGGTTTTTTTAGAGGAATTTCCCYTGAAATATTATTAGAGAGTCTTGTAATAGATGTCCAGAGCGTTGTCTTACTGATTACCTCCAATCTAGCAGGATTGGACCACAGTTGAAGACATCAGAAGCCCAGCTTCTCACTTCCTAATGCAATGTGCTGCTGCTGTAACGTTACCTGGACAYGTGGGTGGGGAGATGGTCCTCAGGCCCTCGAGATGGGGAGAAGTCATCCCCGAGACTGTGTCTTGACTAAGCTGCATCTGCACTATTAAAAACTCTTGAGATTCTCTGTCTTCTTAATGGACTGAAAAGTAATTTCATCTTTAAAAAGGCCCTGAGAAATTATTCCACGTATGTCTGTCCACAAGATGGAAGTTCTTACCTGATGTATTTACCAAAGTGGTCAGGCTGTCGCGTGAAAAAAAAGGGGAATATTTCTTYATTTCTTAGATGTGGTGTACTCAAAGAGTCTTCACATAAAAATATATAGGCTGAAAAGAGATATGACAGCAATATTATTCTAAAAGCTCCTTAAAGAATACTGGATGAATCCACAGATTCAAATGTGAACAAGGTTTTTGCATTGGTTGTCCATTAGTCCATCTTTTTCAATGAACCTGAAGATGAGACATAGCAATGCAGTCTGGACACGCTTTCCCCTCATCTTCCGTTACTAAGCAACTTGAGCGAAATGGAAAGATGAACTCACTGGTATTGATGTGGTGGGTAGGAACRCTCAGAGCTGCAAACCAGCCTGTTGCCTGTGGAAGAGAGAAAAATGATCATTTGGAATAAAAAAAAAATTCAAAAAGCCCCAAACCAACCAAACTGTGTGGGATGCGCATTTCTTTGCTGTTTCCCTTAGTTCTTATTAAAAAAAAACCACCACAAACCCAAGGAGAATTACCATCTATCGGTACTCCAGTTTCCCAGCCACCTCATACAGAGGGAGGATGACAAATTGCCACTTAATGTGTGTGCTGAAAAATGCCTGGGGTAGCAGCCTCTCTCCTCCTGCAGCAGTTACGCTTCCAGTGCGCAGAGATGCTCGCTCCAAATTGTTCCAGCTATTCAGCTTATCTGGTGATCAGAAAAGGGCTTTAGCAGCAGCAAATCACAATTTTAAAAGACCACGATGTGTGGGGGAAAGTAATGGCTATTGCTATCACTGGGGAACGGGAAGGGAAGAGTAAAATGGCTCAGTGCAGGATTGGAAACTTTTAAGATGTGGTAGTATACAGCTCACAAGTCAGCCTGAAAGCCTGGCTCAGAGAATTGGGAGGTAAATACAAGCATTCCCTGCAGTGCTTTATAGTTTCACTTTAGAAGGACTGGGGAGAAACAGAAAGATACTAAATGAATTGAGAACTTTAATCAAAAGGAGTAAAAAAGAGATAAGCTGACTAGAGAAAAAAAAATGCAGGTTAGCAAACAAAGAACAAAGAGAGTGTTTGAATACAATTACCAAGGAATAAGGAATAGAAATAGGGCACTGATGCAGACAGAGAACGGGGAGGGAAGGTTGAGCAACCAGACAGGGTTTTTTGAAGATCCATATGGAGCCACACAGAAGGTATCGGAGGGAAAAAGGCTGCAGAAGATCAGCTGTCCCTGGGAACCTAATTGAAGTGATGGATAGAAATTAGGTCAGGAAAAAATAACAAACCCCTCCTTTTCTTTCTCCCAAATTTCCTTTACTTTCTTTAATATTTATGTGTGTTATTAAAGAAACATTTCCAGAAGGCTCTAAGAGCAGCTCTAAGCTGTAAGTATCCCTGCAGACACCACCTTCCTATAACAAAACATTCAACRTTTGAGACTGGCTTGCTCCAAATGCGGAAAAAGTGACTATAAACTGCAAATGACAGTTGGATCACAACAAACAAGCTCAGGTGAATGGCAGTGCACCTGGAGTAACACAGGAGACGTTTTGCAAGGATAGTTATCAGARGGCATGAAAAAAAAAGCGGTGTCTGTCTGACTGGGTAGGAGGCAGGGGAAGAGACAGCGCTGCAACCTGCAGCCCATCGCAGTCGGGCCTCGGCATCACCGGCACAGGAGAGTGAGAATCTCTAAGGCTGGTGGACAGGTCTTGTGTAGCTCAGACCGACTCCCTGGGGAGACTCTCCTCGTGGTTTGCAACAGGATCTAGGCTTGCGTGCTAGGATAGACCAAACTGAACACTGAAGCGTAAGGAGGATAGAGACAGTCTGTTGTTTGAGAAAACATCCTCCAGAGCGGCAGTCAAAAGACGCTCCCTGGATTCAGTTYATGTCTAGAAGCTGTAGTTTGGCAAACATTTCTTTTGGTGGCAGTACTGACTTTAGCAGTTTATCTCCCTCTCTAGGCTGTTCTGACAGTAATGACACTTAACTACTCATGGCTACAGGTAGACTTATGTGCATCCCTGGTCTTTGGTTTGGAAACAGAAATTAAGTTCAATTTGCAAACAGGTCACAGATGGACACAGATGCTCCAGTTTATCTACTGGACTGGAAGAGAGTCGTGTTCTAGTATTAGTACTCYGCCTAGGAATAGAGATAGCTACCTTGAAAATCTGAACGGGGGCTCGGAAATGATATAAATCTTTCCATCAGTTTCAGACTTTCAGTAACTCTTGGAGTGAAGCAGTTTTTGGGAAATGGAATTTTTTACTGCAGAGGTGCTGTTGGATGTTGAGGAGTTAAAAATATGTATTTCCCTRCAAGCCTCAAGGAAGAAGGTCAAATTACCAACTGTCTGTCTTTGGTTTATTTAGGAGAGCAGTTACAYATGTACATGCATTTGTATATACGTCACCTGTAGGCACTGCTTGAAGTGCTTGTAGGTGCAGGTCTAGAGTGTTGAGCAGAAGAGCTTTGTGTGTCTGAACTCAGAAGTCATGGCATGAGTATTGCTCCAAAGGCAGGGTTGAGAATCCTTTCCTTTGACTCTGGATTTGAATGGTTTCTGAACAAGAAACTCTTGATCACTTTTAGAATTTTTTTTTTCGAGGTAGGTTTACAGAAAAAGGATTTTGTGTATGTATTCTTTCCGCATAACTGACCTGGTTCATACAGGCAGCTGCTGCACAATGAGAACAACTCAGTGAAGCCCAAAATACTGGGTACCTTCTAGAATTGGTACTTTATAACGTGCTTATTGACATACTTTGAGAAGCAAGAATGTTTTCTTGCTCGCCAGGGATAAGTGCATCCTTGACACAACGGGGAATTCTCAATTGTGCTTCCTTCTCAGCAAAAACTCTTACAATGCCGATACTTCAGTATTCACAATCATGATCCTAAAACGCTGCAGAATTATTCCTTAATGCCGTGTTTAGGGGATGGACACAATGCCTTACAGCAAGTGACGTTCTGACAGGCGACACTGATTTAGCTTTTGATCCTGTGAACCTAGATTGATTCATAAACGCAAGCTCGTAGCAGCGGGAGGCCCCAAGCATTCAATCTCTCGCTCGCAAGTAGACTTCATTCGCACGGACACTTTCTGCCAGCAGTTGGAGTTCCGGCTCGCCAGTTTTCATTCAGCCCTCTTTGGTCATCCAGGGAAACTAGCGCTCACACCACCAACAAAAAGAGAAAGAACAAATTTCCGGCAAAACGAAAATTCACAGTAATTCCCAAACTAACAACACATAAAAGAGTATATAAAGCAACAATGTATAAAAGCTACACCAGTCCCCTGAGGCTACTCAGTTTCTAGCATGGAAAAGAAAAATAGTTAAGATCTAGTAAATACCAGATTATGCAATTCATTAAAGGCTGTGGGATGGCATTAATCAGGAGAGGTAGTTGTTGTGAAATGTCATCGTTTCAGTGAGAGGGTGTGTGGCCGCTTGTTTGTTTGCTTTTGTTTTTAATCAAACATGCGAAGGTGGGATGAAGAAAACAGATTAAGAGGCAAGAAATGAACAATGCCATTATTAATAGGCGAGCAGCAGGCCCACTCCTCCGGACGAGTCGCAGCCAGTCTCTGCGGGTGTCAGATGATCTGATTTAGGCATCCAGTAGATGATTCTTCATTACCACTCTAAATCACCAACCTGCTGAATCAATTAGCTCACTCATTAGTGCTTTTACCATCATATTCATCTCTCAAAGAGGCTGTATTGCTGTTACAGCTCTTTTTAAAGGATATTTATTGTGTCTCCCCCAACTGTCACGTTCAGTCCTTCCTGCACTAGATGGGGAGTTTTAGGAGGCTCTCGCTGTCCCTGGTGTGGACTCCCCAGCGTGCCTGGCTTGTTGTCAAGGGAGTGGAAGGAAGTGCTTATTTGGGGATAGGGTCTGTTCTTTGTCATGTCTTAGGCATCCTAGGAGCTCAAGCAAAGAGCTGGGAATCTTCCCATCTCTGTGGGTTCAAGATATATTGAGCATATTTTACTTTTTATTGTTGCATTTCTTTTCTCAAAGCAAGCTGTTCTGTATCATAATGAACTTTCTATGTTGCTTAGACCCACTTTCTGCCATCCACCCTTCTRAAGCTCTAAGAATTTGTAACTTGGTTTGTTGGGGTAACTTGGGGATGGTAAATTAAAAATCTGGCATCATGTTCTTGAAACTAGTAATCAGACTGAGACTTAGAGGGGAAAATGGTATTTGAAAGCCTTACCTGTGTTTCACTAACTGCAAACAAGAACAAAATTGCCCCCAGAAACAGAGGGATGCCCTGAGCAGGCTGGGTGAGATGGCCACCAACTGCTCTGAGGCTAGTTTGGGATGAGCAGAGCATCCTTTGGAGGGTTTGTCTGTACTGTCCCGTGTCAGATAGAAATGGGGCAAAGCCAGCTGGGCGCCCACCAGCTGTTGTCTGGATCTGCTTAGACACTTCAGTGTGCGCCCTGTGTGTATAAACCCGGCTTTGCAGGTGCATTTTTCACTTGGTTCATCTGCAAATGCTTCCAGAGCAGAGCAGTCCCATGTCTACTGCCTCAGACCCATGCAGGTCTAACCTTATTGCCTTTACCTGACCAAGAGAGAGCGGGTGTTAGCCAGCTTTACAAGCTCTGTAGTAGCTCTGCATTCACCGTCAGCACTGTTCTGCCATTTAGGTACATCTTTGGAGCAATTTCACTTCAATCCATAACCTTGTGATGACAGGAGGGGAGCAGGAGGCCCCTGACCCCCGGTGAAGCTGGTATCATCCTATCTACTGAGAGCGTGTTCCTGAACRTGCGAGAGAGAGTGCCTTCACTGGGCGTCGTGCCTGATGGAACAGGACAGAATTGGGCCACCATTTGTAAACAGGAGAAAAATTGAAGGAAACACCTCTTTCAATTTTCAGAGAGAGATTAGTGTTTGTGATGGACGGGCTTTTGCAAGGTTAGTCTGGCACGTCTCTGCAGACAGCACCATCTTCCCTTCTGTCCTTTACATTTTCCGTAAGTATTTCAAATGAGTTTGAATGTCTCAGAGGAGCTGAACGGGAGCAAAAAAACATTTTCCTGCAGATCAGTAATGACTAAAATAGCTTAGATCTGAGAATAAAGAGCAGCCTGTAGTCTGTAACCAGGACTAGATGACTGCTGCTAGAGCTGGAGTTGGAGCAAGGATAACAAGTATAGCTGGTCATTGCGGGGGGAGCAACAAATCACCATGCACCAATACGTATTTTCAAGCTCTATTTCAGGATTGTCAAGAGTTTTGCTCTTAGCAGCCTAGGCATGTCTATTGATTTGCATGCTGTGGTTGCTGCTTGACAGATATGCCGTAGATTTTGGAATACTTGCAGCTTAAAAGAGAGCTCATTGCAGGCAAGGAAGGCGATTCAAGAGTGCTGGTCTCGCTTTAGTCCTCTCAGGCACAGTTGTTATCATAAGCAGAAGAAAAAGAATTAACGATATCAAACCGATAGGAAAGGAAAGAGTCAAATGGAGGAGGATATAAGAGAAAGGAAAATAAACWGGAAATGTGCTGCTGCTGGAAATGGCTTGAACCGTATCCTGATGCTTTTTGATTGGATATGAAGACAGGCAGGATTTGGCCCTTGATTATAATTCTCTCTTCTTAGCAATTTACTGAAGCTTTCAATGAAATTATTGCTCAAAAATAAAGATGTGTGTGTCAGTGTAAACACTGTGATCAGTTAAATGCTAACTAGCATAGGCTTGTGAAGTCTCATTCGTTAATCTTTCAGGCTGTACGTGAGAGGCAGCTTTTGAAGTGCRAAGCGTTATCAGCGTCATTATATGCTCAGGAATCAGGTTTTGTGCCTCGTTCCAAGGCGAGAGCACCGCGGTGGCACTCGAGCATCCTGGCGGCTCCCCAGCTCTGCTGCCTGCCCTGCCCATGTGGAAGGGCTCCTGGGATCCCCTGGGAAAGCCTTCGGATTCCCTCYGCAGCTCCGTGCTTGAGACGCTGTCAGGTCTGCTCTGTTGGGGTCTGCTTTTGGTGTCTTCTAGGCTGTCCCTTTTTTTGAGGGAAGCTCAGCAGGAACCCCTCTGGGTGTTCTGCATAATGTTATACAGATGTATTTTAAAAGAATCTGCTTCATCCAGGGTACTCGTATGTGAACAAACAGGCAGTAACTCTTGGCAGATCCATAGGAAGCTGCACCGAGCCGTGTGGTCACCTGGGCTCCTATAGCGTGCCCAGGGAGCCAGGAAGCAATCTGGTCACCAAGCCTGAGCTCCTCAGCCTTGCTGAACTAAGCAGTATTGACCTGGGCTCAGTGGTGGGCCCTGTAAACACACCTAGTCCCGGGCATTGCTGGTGTGCATTTTAAAGGAGTCTTGCGTTACCATTTCTTTCTGTACAATGTACTCATCTCTAAGTCAAAAAGCAAAAAAAGTATCACTAATTTGCACAGGTCACCCATCCTGGCAGGTAGGACCCGGCCTCCTCCTGCTGTGACAAGGCTCTAGAAGRTGCTCAGATGAGGAGCTCTACAGTCCACCCAGAGAAGGACATGGGACAACATGGCTTGTAATGCCATGGATGGCTCGGGGGGACGTGCTTGGGTCTGTGCAGTGCTGCGAAACCCCTGCGTCTGGTGGGAGCAAAGAACTGCCTGTTGCTGCTGAAACCACCGCACCTCTGGCACCCGAAATCCCAGGGAGTCCTTTATCTTCTTCCCTACAGCAGCAGTAGCCGCCTTTTGAAAACAGTACATGAGAGCCCGGTGCAGCTCCCGGGAAGGCAGCGACACATCAGAGCACGGCACTGTGTTTTTTGCCCCTCGTTTTTCTTCTCGTCTTCAGATAAAATCAGGATGTGTCAGGCTCCCAGGAATAAAGCGGGAGCGCGGGAGGAGGTGGAGGACAGGGCAGCCGCCGAGCACCACCACGACCATCTCGCCCCCACCGCTCGGGAGCGAGCTGATGGGAAAAGCTCCTATGAGGAAACTCAATTATCAATAAATAAGTGGGAATTGATGCTTGGCCCTGGAGTTCAGTACCTGAAAACGCCAATGAAGTAAATGAGGCTATAAAATCACAGACTTAAGCATCTGTCATGCTAAAGAATCTGTAGAGCAGCGTGGCATAGGCACAAGGCAGCCTTATCTCCAGGGACAAGACTCGTGCTCAGTAGAGCCGGCTAGATATGAGTTTTCCCTTGGGAATTTTCACAGAAAACCTCACTGAAAATATCCTCTTGAGAAGTAACTTTTCCCCTGTGCAGGAATTTGAAAGGGCAGCGGGGAGACTGGGGGAAGGGGGAAACTTTTCTCGTTTCTGTTACTTTTTTCCCTCTGCTGGAAACCCATGCATAATTACAAAGCTATGGTTTCTTCAGCTTTCTTGCACTTCTTTTTAGACAGAAGAGTTGCAAAAAAAAAATGGAAAAACTGAGCCAAAACGTGCTCTCAACTCTTTTCTATGTAGTAAAATATACAAACCATACACAGACAGCAATGAAAGTTACATTTTCTGAAAATACTTTCATTTTTAAAAATAACTTAGGCAAGATTTGTTTTTTGTCTACAAAAGAAAGCCTTCTTTTACTAAAGTGTGCTTTTGTTGAAAAGCATTCAACCAGTTATAGCACCAGGAACATACTTGCATACCTGTTATCTTGTTCTCTTTTTTTTTTTTTAACTTTACAATCTCATATTTTTCTTTGTCTTACCTCGATTTTAAGGTTTGCTTTTCTTGAGCAAATTAATTGCATGATTTGCTTTGTACCATTCTGCTGAGCTTCTTAGTTATCAAGCAAACCTTTAGGCAACCAAAAGAGATAACAACTGAATAAGCAGCAAAGCTGAGTATTTTGAAAATACGTTAGACCCAGAGACAGTAAAGCAAAAGGTTTCACTCTAATGATGAGTGAGTTGCACACGGCATCTGTGGATGACAGATCTCCCGGATAAGATGGGCTTTGCATCCTTCAGTGCTGTATACTACAAAAACTTAACTTAAAAATCTCACGATAGCTCCTGGAGACTTTAAAAAAATATTTTTCAAAGCATCTACCTCGTCTGAGAAAATTGCTGACATCTCTCCCATTAACTTTAACCTATTCTGTATAGCTGTCAAGTGCTGATTCTTGATTTATGGGTGCTACTCAACTTAAAAATATTTACTTTTATATGCTTAGCATATAAATACTGACAATTTTGAATTTTCTCTAGAAATGTTCAGAAGTTTTAAAATAATTCCACATTCATTGATTTGGAACCCTGGGATACTTTTCACAAACTTCCTTTCCTGTGTCCTCATAGAAAATAAACTCATGAAAAAATCATCTCCCTCGAAGTAAAGAATCTTAACAATTTTGATTTCAGAAGTGTATGATAGTCTGCAAAAAAAAAAAAAAAGATAGTAATAATTAATTTTTAATGCACCTGATGATAAAAAAATCTGCTTGTATAGCACTTTTTATCTGATAATCTCAAAGACAGGCATAGCCTGAGCCGATCAACACTTCAGCCATATAGATCAGTTATGTTTTTAGTTTTATTCAATTTTGCATAGCTTAGAGTGAGCTAAATATTCCGAGACGATAAACTAGTGCACTGGGAGTCCAGCTCCCTGTCCTTCAGCTTTAACCATTGTCACTCAATACACTTTACCAAAAATATTGAACTGTCAGACGTCATAAGCACTGCAAATCTCCCCTGTTAGTGTGACATTTTGGCTGATTGCTTTCTTATTCCCTTATTAAATTCAACTGGATGGGTGCGTGTAAGTGCTTTTGTTTGTCTTCTAAGAGACCTTGGCAGATGGCGTGTGGAGAGCCTCATGGTTTACCTGGCAATCAATCGACTCCAAGAAAAATCATTAGCTTGAAATTCCAAGCCAATGTTAAGATAAAAACAGTAAAACTGATCTGACTGTTCTCCCTGGACCACGGTGCTGGTGGGTTTGGGGTGACTTGTTTATTGCTTTGGTGGTGATTACTTTTACTATTTATTTCTCATGTTAGAAGTAGTTTATAATAGCAAATAAAGAGAGTTTCAGAATATTGCCAGGGAAAAATCCCAAATTCTGCCCGGCTTTGGGTGGGTGAGTGCGCATGTGTGTAGCAGATGGGTTTGAGACAGGAATGTGGCAGGTCACAGTGCGATTCATGGGAGCTCCCTTGTGTGTTTGGTGCCCTCACACCCTCTCGGTGGCTTCAGCAAGAGGTAGGGAAGAGGTAGGGTCTGCAAGTAGATTCAGAGAGGAACGTTTCATGAAGAGGAGCCAATGTGACTGATCTCGCTTAAACTGTTTGCAGATTGACTGTGGAGATCAAGATTGTTATAGATGTGTTTGTTCAAACTTGCTCAATTAATAGYTTTTATTTGATCTGGTGGATAAACTGTTTGCAGAGCAGTTCACTGCGAGTGTTGCATTGATTATTTGATATTCTGTGTTTATCATTAGGTTTACATCCCTCGTGTTATATACGAGATGCAAGATTATTTCAGAAATACTTCGTCTATAACATGTTGTAGATCCTCCATCAGGATAGCGAGCAGCAGTCGCGGAATTCAGTAAGAGGAGCAGTTAATGTGTTCACGATCACATAAAACTCTGCAGTAACTTTGTGATTTAAGCAAGTCTCTGCCAAGAAATTGGGGAGCACTCAGCATTTTCTCCTCACAGCTTAGACTGCGTCATAAACTGTACATGCATGCACATATATACATGTACACAGCCACCTATGTGCAATGCTGTCCTCTAGATATGGACTAGATCCTGCTTAGCCCCATGCAAAAGAGTTTAAAGTCAGAATTGGGTGCCAGACTGGGTTGAGGAAAAGGAAGATTTATGAATTCGATTTGTCATTGCAGTCTGCAKAGCCCAGAAATGTGAGATGAATGCAAGTATTGGCAAGGATTTATGACAGGCATTGGTTTTAATATATGTTCTTGCTGTGATTAAGTATCTAGTGAAGATCAGGGTTAAAGTTTTGGAAAAGTAGCAAGCATTAAATTATTGAGTCTCTTCCTACATTCTCTGTGACCTCAAAATTTAAGGTGGGTGCGAGTAACTGCAAGGGCTACAACTTGAATGCTGGTCAGAAGAAGTCTAACCCTAGCATATGGCAGCTTGCAATTAGGGGAGGGTTGCAGCTAAAGGTGTAAAAATATACATATGTTCATTGCATTTGTMTTTCATTCAGCAGGAGTCAGGAACAAGCAGGATGCCCAGCAGGGACAAAAGACTGATATATAGTGTTCATATATGCCCTAATTAACCAGCTGAGGCTACAGGTACATTTAGGATTGTTCCTASACCTAAGGCTGCAGGAGCAGCTGGGTTGAAGCTGCGTGCTGGAAGATGAGGAAACTGGAGAGGATCATATAATGTTGGCAGGGAGGGTCGAGTCTTGGTCCAAGTAMCAGTATCACGGGTGCAGTAGCAGCTGCCATTACAGCTCGGTTTGGAGTAAAAGGGTGTGATTGAGGTTAGTGCTTGGTGAGGACTCGGTTATGAATTGTTTGCAATACCCCATTGTGTATGGACTGGAAATATGAGAGAGCTGTTAGCAGTGAGGAATGATTGCTATTTGTTTTTCTTCTAGGCGCAGGAGCACATATCATTTACAGGAGATTTTGGGGTCTTTTGTCAAGCAAAATGAATGACTGGTATGTCTTCCTCTTAGCCTTGATCGCACAGATGTGGTTAAATGTTTAGCTAAGGTTGGGGTTACAGTTCAGGTTTGGGAGAGGAGAGAAAGTATTTATGACTTAGGCTTTTTTTTTTTTTCTCTCTTTTTGGAAAATCAAGAATGAGCTCAATAATTGCTACTAGCCACCTGGAAGTGCMGAGGAATGGGTTACCTGTGTAAATGGAGTATAAACCTCTATATATTGAGATAGTTGCTATGTTTTTAGAGGCTCAGAAATGTAGGATAGCTGCAAATCTCAACAGGAATGAGTGTCTGATGCTTAGTATTTGACTAACTAATGGCCCCTGAGTTGCATGTAAGCTAGGTTTGGGAAAGTCTAGGGAATCAAACATTTCTAAATTGAATTTATTTCTGTATTCTCTACGGCAGAGAAATTCAGGATGAGTCTCCAGTCATCCTATATGTATGATGTTTGAAGTGTTAATATCATTCTCCCTCTAGATTTTGAGCGTCTGTGATAGGGTTAAGGGTTAAGAATTATGGTTAGAGTTAGGAATTTGGGAAAATAAATACTTCTGAGTTGGGCTGAATGCTGCATTGTACATGGAGCAGAACAGTGGGGTAGGCGAGATTGTCAGCAGTGATGCATGACAAGTGTTTGTTTTTCAGGATTCTGCTCTACTGGGTGTCGTTAAGGCTAGTGATAGGATTAGGGATAAGAAAAAGAAGAATTTATGAATCAGGTTTATTGCTGCAGTCTGCTGGGCTTCAGAATCTGGTATAAATGTGCATATCAGTATGGATGAATAGGTGATGTTTGGTTTTCATCAGGAACGAATCATCTGGATTCAGATGAGAGAAGTGGTTAGGTTTGAATAAGATTTTCAGAGTTGGGTTTATTGCAGTGTTCTGCAAATCCCCCAAATCTGGGATGAGGGCTGAAGTCAGCAGGGAGAAGTGGCTTGTGTTTATTTTTAATCTAGATAGTCTATTACAGTGATGGCTAGGGTTAGTTCAGGCTAGGTTGGGTAAGAGAAACATTTATATGCTTGTGCTGTGAGGGAAGGGTAGTTCTGTGTAACTGATACTGTCAGCAAAGATGAATGATAAATGATTCCTTTTTTTTTTTTTTTTTGTTCTTGTGTTTTTCTTGAGTGAGGGTCAGGCTAATGAAAGGCTTAAGATTTAGGGGCAAAGTTTCTTTCTTGGTGAGGTTGCAACAGCCTTCTGGATATCAAAATTTGGCACAGGGTTTGACGTTTTGGTGCGATGCAGGATCATCAGCAACAACTAGGGTTAGCATTAGGGTAGGATTCAGGAAGAGAAAAGTCAAATTTATTTCTGATTTCTCTAAGACCGAGTAATCTTTTGAGTGTGAGAACTGGAAAAAATGATTATAACTACAGCTACCCTGGGTAAGCTTAATGCCACAGTTACAGGTTATAGACCAGAGGCAGACACGGCTCTTTAGARAGCTTGGTTTATTGGTCTGTTTGGAAATGTCAGTGGAGTAAGCGTAGGCAACGTGGCTCCAGGCATTTCTTGGTGATTTTTCTAGGACCCAGGCAAATAGGAATGTTAAGATTTTTATTTCTCCATTGGGGAGAAATCAACCCTCCCCTCTATGAGAGTTGAGTTGTGGAAGGTAAGACAGGAGTTTGTTGCATTACCCTGCAAGTGTCCATGAATTACTAAGTTCATATTAAATCATCTCTCCTCTGCAGCTTTCATCTGAAATCCGTCCTCCTTCGAAACTGTACTCAAATCATAGCTTATGAAGGGATGAGAATCCTGGAAAACTAAGAGGTAGGATTATGGCAATAGTCTGCAAAGCTGAACACATTATAGATTGCAGATTCACATTTGAAGTTCTGCTCTTAGTTGTTCTTTTGACTGGGGAAAGGATAGTCTCTTGCATTTAATACATTTGAATAAGGATAAAGGTGAATTTAGGGCAGAGTCTAAGGTTAGGGGAGCATTTGAGTTAGCTTTTTGGCTGCATTCCACAGTTCTCCAATCCAAGATTTGAGCTGGTTATGGGAAGAGATGAGTGACACCAAAAAGATTTAGTTTAGTGTTTGYATTGCTCACCTAGACATAGTGAGTGCTGGTGTGAGGATTCAGATAATGTAGAGTGGGATTTTTGGTGTACCTCCTTCGAGGTCTGCTTGGTAGATCTTGCAGGTAGCTGAGGGCTAGTGTGAGCCTGACTTTGGTGTGGGTATAGCTCAGCTACCCAAACATAAGCACAGCTGGAATTAAGATGATTAACTGAAGTGTTTGAGTGTGGGTGATTGTTGTGTTCCGTGTAGTGTGAAAATAGACAACAGGAGTGGCTTACATGCAGCTCTGGTCCGTTTTAATTTTGATGGAAGTCATTTATGTGCCCCTAAGGCTAAATAGGAGTTTAGTTTGGCTTAAAAGATGTGAAAGAAAGGCTTTCCAATCACAGTATCCTACTGTGTTCTGGGGATCCTGAGGAGGGATGTGCAAGTGTCAGCAGGGAGGATAGTGTACGCCTAATTTTGGTTTTGAGGAAAGTAAGATTGAGGTTAGGGTTGCATAGATGCTTAGATTTTAAGGAAGGAAAAATAAGGGATCTATATTTATTGCTGGATTTTCCAGATCCCAAAGAGTCAGAGAGCGATCATGATAACAACACAAATACCTCATGTTCCATTTTGGTACAGAAATCTGCATTGTTCATTGGATTTTTTGTGCAAAGATCTGCAATCCATATTTCCCAAGCAAACTCTCTTGTGTCAATATCTGCAGATGAAAAGCTCTGAGAAAGAGCTGGCTATTAACAGTGCTTGTTTTTCTTGACCGTTGCTTTCCATTATTAGTTGAAAACAATTGCTCTTCTACCTGGAAATGCAAATTTAGGAGATGAATAGGACTAATTTCAATTCATGCCCAGCTGCTGAAATTTTAAAGAAATCTTTTCAGAGATTTCAGTATTTTGTTCCCTTCCTCATTTTGTGATTTAAAAGATATGTAAGTAGCTAAATCTAGTACATTTAGTTCTGACTCATGGTGATTGTTTTCTCAAGCAAAAAAAAGGGTTTTTGTTTGTTTATTGTTGTTTACAGAAAATAATATATTTTGCCTCTTGTATTTCTGGAGGACAATTGTGCAACTGCTCTGCAGCCAGTATCCATTGAAAATTTACTTTGGTGAAGAGCAAGCCAGCGAGGAATCATTCGCGCGTGTGTTAAATCATCATTGGTAACAATTAACAGCAGTAACTGGCAAAGTGAGTATATAAGATGATTCAATTCGTCAATACTTCCTTGGTGTTGAAGCACTGATCTTAAAGTTCTAATTTGTGTTCCATCTCTTTACAATACTCGCAGCATTGCAATAATTAGAAAGGGTACTTTTTTTTTCCTCTCTCTCAGAGCAAGTTACAGCTAATGTTATTGGAGTGCCTATTAAGTGGATATTGCTTCAGCTGTTGGCTGTTTGAAACTTGGCATCGATCCTAACGAAGCACCAAAGGCATGCACCAGTGGCCAGGTAACGCAGGCCCTGGACTGCCTTATTTCTTCTTTGCATTTAAATAACTTTCCTGGCCAGCTGCTTGGTCTTTGAGCTTTGCTCTCTTTTGCCTTAGAGGACCTTCATTTCTGAACTTGAGTGACGTGCTCTTTCAATATCCGTGGACAGGATTCTTAAAAGGGAGCTTTGGTAAAATCTGTTCTTGGTTTAAGAAAAAAAAAATAAAAGGCACTAGTTTGCTTTCAGAAGTGAAAAGGACAGAGAATATTTTCTCACTTCACCTTTCTTATATACACAATTATTCCTTGTAAAACAAGACACATGCAGTACCCTTGAGGAACATGCAAAGAAAAGATTAGTGCAAGCATTAAGAAAAGCCATTTCAAATGGCAGATACTAAGCATGCTTCAGATTGCAGTTCTTAATGGATCATTCTCTAAAAAAGTTCCTTAATATTTGTAAAATAAACTTAGTAAGTATGAGGGGAGTCAAGAGTTCTTTGGCTAGCTTAGAGAAGACGCCACAGGACAGGGTGATTTTCTTCTCTCCCAGGTGTTAGTGTCAGCAAAGAGCAGTTATTCTGTGTGATCAAAATGTTGATCATGTGCCCCAGTGAATAGGCAAGTCTGCACAACCCCCTGTCAGCACAATTTCACAGACAGTTTTATCAGAATCCAGGGATTGTGGCTTTAATCCAGGAAAACCACTGAAATACATGAGAAACTTGCAGCAGATAAGAGTTGCTTGGAAATTAGTCAGACTGTGCGCGTACACGAGYGCTGCCCCTGTGTTTTTAAGGATGTGGTTTCTCCACGAACTGTTATTGGAGCATAATCAYGAATGGAATGGGGAAGTTTATGTTGTTAGTGCTGTACCTTATCTTTGGATAAATTGTCTTATTTCTTCCGTGCTGCCTGTTGCAATTTTCTTGGCACTACATTAACTGAAAAACAAACAGATTAGAAAAGAAAAAAAAAAAGAGAAAAAAATAGTGCTTTTACCTGGTTAAAAGTTCTAATTTTCTTATTTGTTAAATATATACTAGGTGAGCCATAAGTTTTGGGGGTTGTGGAGAAGGTTTGTTGATTTGCTGCGTGATTTGCAGACATGGGAGTTTCCAAGATGTAAATGGGGGCTGACGGAGGCAGGTTCCYCTCTTGGAGATTATTCAACAACTCTGACGGCACCTTGCCTGGACCACAGCGACAACAGGCTGTAAAAGCTACAGGAGAAAGAGAGGGAAGGGAACCAGCTCCTTGAGATGTCCAGTTATCATAATRTGAATTATTGTAATAATAAATACTCCTTCTCCTTTATCATAGTAGAGGAGAAAGAAAATCCTGGCACATCAGACAGTAGATAACTGCAGCAGCCAGGTGCTGGGCAAAAGCTAATGTGGAGATTCATGGTAAAAACTCAAACTATCAAGTCATGTCTGTAGGGAAGTAGGAACGGAGGGGGAAATTGAAATTCGTTACTGCCTGCTACAGATAAAGGACTGTTGCAGCCAAATGCTACAGCCCAGTGCAGTGAAAGAAAAAATAAATGAAAAGGAGGGTAAAAAGGAGAGGGAGTTTCTACTCTAATTTTTGCCAAGGAAAGGCAGGGAAAAAAGATCATTTTGGGTGGATTTATCCCGAAATAAGAGGGAGAAGGTCTGTAATGGGAGTCAGATTGATCCAATTGGCAGGGAAGAACTACAGTTGAGCAGGGGAAAAAAAAAAAAAAAGACTTGCAGAACTTGGGCTTTTGAACTACAACAAAGAGCGACAATGGCCAAGCAGGACAATGAACAGGAGAAGAAAAATCACCACAAGTGGTAGCAGCTGAAGGATGGCTTTAAATTTGACACCTGCAGAATGGTAATAGTAATTATGTTTTGTTCTTGCTGTTAGAAAGAGGAAAAACCATTGAAACAGGGTGACACAAAATCTAAGAATCAGGAGTGGGGCAGACCATGTAATTTAGAGCTATTTCAAAAGGATGCTAAATGGAAAGATGAAAAATAATAGCAGGAGCTAAATTTTCCTCCTGCAAAYGACAGCAGTTTCAGTCAGAGTCCTTTAAGTGCTTCTGGCTGAAAAAAATATAAAAGAAATTGTCTTTTTTTAAGAAGTGGGTTGAACCAACAATTGTATGTGTTGATAATGTTGGGATTTCTTCCAATTTATTCTGCATGGCTACTTCTCCACAAATCACAATGCTGGTGATGTTTCTACCTGTGTCTCAAAGAAGTAATCCCAATAAAAACATATCGCTGCTATATTTAGCACTGTGCAAGCCTTAAAACAAGGTGTAGCTTATCAGAAATAAATACAAACAACAACAAAAAAATTAATTCAGTGAATCTTTGCAAGATAAAATGTTGTAAGCTTCAACAAATTAAGGGAAAATTAAACAAAAGATAGAGATTGTAAAAAGGGCAAAAGATCTATCATTAGATTAGGGGAAAAAAATGGATTCTTTGGAATGAAATTCATTTTCAGCTTGGATAGCATCCATTTAAAGATTTCTTTCCCCCTACAAATTAATAGCATAAAAGTCCCAGACTGTGATAAGTCTTATTCAGAGCTATTTTGTGTTTGCTAAATGGAATGTGACAGGGATCTGAAACACTGCTATACTACAGAAAATAATTAGTTGAGAAGTAACTTGATAATTTTACCACTGTGAAGAATGAATTGAAATCAACCTTCACTTTAATTATGTGCAAAGGAGAAGTGTAATTACCTGCACAAGATACTAATCAGAGAAAATGATAATACATTCCTATCTAGTAGATAGCAAACTAGCTTGCTTAATCTGTTCACCTCTGGTGTATCAGAGATAGCAAATTAGTTACTGCAGAGCTATCTATGTTCTGAGGTTACCTGAATCATTTTATTCAGTCCCTGAGATAAATGCTTAGGTGGAAATTTTGAAAAAAAAAAAAAAATGCTGGCTGAATATGAACATGTTGAAAGAGAAAGTCAAAATCACCTTCTTCATCCTCAGAATATAAACACGGCTATGTAGCCATGGAGGTGACCCAAAGTCAGAAGTGGTCAGCCAAAGCCGGCGTTTCCCGTCCCATTCGTCACAAGCTGCGCCTTTCCRAAACTGGAGTTGCCAGTGTGGTGGCAGGAGTGGTCCTTGGGTGCCCTGTCCCATTGGGAAGGTTACTGAGGCCCTTCCATCTGCAGGACCCACATCAGGACTCTCTTCTTGGAAGTATAGCTCTTTGCTTCACAAGAAGTTTTTACACTGGAAGACATCAAAAAGGCCCTTCCCATATCTTGTATACCCGTRTTTAGATTAACGATGGAAATGTTAGCACACCTTTAGCTTCCTTGGCACCGATACACGAGGCCTAATGGTCAGGTCTGATGGAGGGAGACCCCAGGCCTCATTGAACTTTATGGGAGGGTTTATGTCTAGCATGGACCACGAGCACAAGCAAGAGACTGTATGTTTTTAGCCAAAGAGCTTGTGGTGACCTGTGCCTTGCCACGTCATGGAGCAGCAGCAGCTGTGGAGATGCAGTCACCAGGAAGGTTTCAGGCAGCAGAGCCCAGTGAAGAGCCTCAGCACTGAGCTTCCTTGCAGACCAAGTAATGTTTGGTTAATGAAGCTATATAGCAGCTGAAGGCCTCCTCTAGCCCGTCTCCATTAAAACAGTACAGCACAAGTCAATAAAGTGAATCAGGAGATCATATAGTTATATTATAGCAGCAGTCAGGGAACAGCACAAGGTCAGGAAATATTGCAAACTAGTATTGGGGCACTCCCTGCATAATGAATCTTCTGAAATCAGAAATATAGAAGTCTGCTCAATACTATGGAGCTTTGAGTGCCAGGAAAATACTTACATAGTAATAGTTAAGCAGAGTCTGTTCTTAACTGACTGAAAATGTTGTGTTCAATTTTATATGAAATCCTATGTATTTTTTGGCAAGCACTTTTCACAGTTTGCATTTGCCTCCTGTTTGGTCGCTTCAAGGTCTTGCCCACATGTATATGACATCTCGTGGGTCACCAGCATTTTAGTGGTAATGTCAAAGAATAAAAGGTTACTATCAGCTCCAGGGTCTGAGGAGGAAGTAATGACGAGAACTTCTTCATTGTTCTTATTTCTTCCTGCTCGTCATGTTGGTTTATTTATAGCAGTAAAACTGTATCCAGTCTCAGTTCTGGCTCTCATAGTGACTTCATGCCGGTTCAAACAAGAGCAGAGAAGTATTAAATGCATCCCTTGCRTCATTGTGGGCTTGGCACAGTTGCACAAGAGGTGTCTTTGACCCAATGTGTCCAGCAGGACATTTTGTATCGTAGCCTGAGTTTGTTCGTGCTATTTATGAAGCTATAAGGAAGCTTAATAAGCCAAATTGCCTTTCAGGCTCGGTCTATTCTGAAATAAAAAATTATGCTGGCAGGCTTGGTTGTGAATGTGGTATAAAGGAAGGTGAGGTTAGTGTGGCAAAGATGAGGTTTGCCTAGACATGTAGATAAGAGATAATTGATGTTAAAATAGTGGTTTTGAAATGTGCTTTAGACTACCGGAGTGACATTTCTAATCCATCTTATAATGATGCATCTACAAGTGTTTGCTAAGGTCTAGATCCCACTTGAAATTAATACTGCCTCAGCAGTGCAGCACTGTATGATAACTCAGCYTCGGTGTGGAGGGAGAGCAAAGCGGGAGCAACCGCTCTGGGGACTTATTTCCAACTGGAAGCCTGAAAGAGTCAGAGGAGTGCGACGAAAAACACACCAAGGTTGGCACGCTCAAAAGATGGAAGTTGCCAGTCCTCTCTTCCCCACCTTCTCTGTTGGAAAACTGTAATCATCRTCTTTCTAAGAATATGTGTTACTTTCTGAGCTGAGGAAAAGCTTTTTTTCACTTGGTCTTTGACATACATGACAAGCTACTGATGCACAGCGGTGAGTGAGGACCAACTGAAAAGATTTCTCTTTGATGTATACCTTCCCTCTCAGTCTCTCTCCATGTTCCCCCCCTGCCCCTACACTGTACATTTGTTTTCTGTATCTGTGACTTATTTGACACATTTCTGGTTTAGACACTTGAGAGATTATTATGTCTACAGTGATTAGCACAATCAGACCCTCATGAGTGCTCAGTATTTTCAGCCATTACCTTAAAACAAATAACTTTAAGATCTGAGATCTTTGCCTTTTCCATTGTACTTGCTGATGCCTGCTGCTTCTGGAGATATTGTTCTGAATTTTTATTATGATTTRTGTTTTTGCTGTTAAAACAATCCAGAAAGAACTGGAGGAGATCTTTTTTACAGTCRTCATTGACCAGAACCAAAAAATGATGTGACTTCATTTATTTTTTTGTTGGCTTAGTATATGCTGTTATTTCTTTCCAAAARGACACAAATTCAGCATGAGTCTGAATTGATAAGATTTGTGCTTTTCTCTGTCTGATTTGTTCAAGTGCTTTKAACTATGAGTAAGGGATTCCCAGTATTACTTAATTTTCTGTTGGTTTTCAATTGTTTACAGAATTTCCTTTTTGTAGGCCTGATCCATATGCAGGATTTGGCCTTCTGTGTAAGAACTTCTGTACAGTTCTGGTAGTGTCGCCAATGAATTTTTTTAACATAAAAACAAGTAAAAACTTGAGCACATCATTTTTGATCTTTGCTTGACTAAGCACCAGATACTGTGCTTTGTGCATTAATCCTTGCACCAAATAGTCAAAGAAAGCAATTGATTTAGTTTATTTTTACTGCTGTGTAATTAACTGTATGTCATAAAAGATGACATGGTGTCTCAAGTTAAATTTTTGTGCCTCATCTTAAATTTTCTCATCAACATRCTATTAATCCTTGGGTATCCTCTCCTGTATTTCCCTCTCCTGAAGTTTTCAGTAACATTTGACTACGCATGMGCTTCTCTTCCGAATCTTCTCAGACTTACCTCATGGCAATGAGGAATTGCCGTATCAAGCCCGTGTTCTGGAGGACAGATTAGTAGACGATGTATCTTATCTCTTGACAGCTTTGTGCTTAACATTTATAGTGACAGAGATGATAAACTGGTGTGGGATATATGAATGTTAGATTACATCCTGAAACCGCTTTTTCTTGATTTAAATACTTAGCATCTTTTTATCTCGTAACTCTGTCTCTAATAAGRTACTTGTCTGCATCAGTCTCAGGTCTGGGGGAATCTATTATTTTTTTCTGGTTATTTATAACATCATAGGTTCTGTGCTTGCTGCTGTCTCTTGCAATTTAAAGGGTTAAAAAAAGGCAGGCAGGAAAGTGAAAGGAAGCAGGAAAGAAGAATACCATCCAAAGCAGAATGAAGGTGGGTGTATGTCTTTTTGAGCTCTGTGTCATTGAAAATAAAACCTAATGTTTTATTTCATGCAGAGTAAATTGGGCTGATAACAGAGAGCAAAATGAAATAGGAAGTCAGAAAGAACTGGGAAAACTTAGTGAAAATAGAAGAGGATAACATGAGAAGTATTGGACTTAAATTGTAGCAAGGAAGATTTAAGAGGCATTAAGAAATCATTTCTTCTGGTGACAGTGGTTAAGTTATGAAGGTTATGGATTTTCCCTCACTGCAAATTTTTAAAGCAATTTAGAGAAACATCTCTCAGGACTGTTTGGGGTGTGGTTATTGCTGCTCTAGGCAGCAATAGAGACTGTGCGATTTCTCTGGATCTGCTTCATGAGATTTAGTGCAGGGGGAAGTAAATGAGAAAGAAGGCCAGGAGGAGGAAGAGCAGGAGCTTGAAGGGCACTGCGAGGAGGCTGAGCCCCGTGTGACTGCAGAGGCAGGGGAGTGGTGAAAGGCAGGTCCCATAGCAAGCAAGACAAGAGCAGAAAAAGGKATTGGTATCAGTTTCAAGTTCCAGTCTCAGAACTTCGTAGGAATATCAGCGAGAGAGAACGGCGCTTCACTCAGTTTGTTGTTCCCCATGTTTTTGCCTATGGTTACTAACAACGTCCAGATTTGTGCAGCCCCTGCTTCTCTTTTATTGGAAAATGTATCTCATCTTTCGTGTTCTTATCAGCACTGCTGTGAGCTTACAGAGCTTTCAACTTCCCGTTCATGCAGACATGTCTCAGGGCATTCTTTCCTCCTCTGCATTGAATAACACGTTAGCTTTTGCTCTTCCCTTCTCTGTTGTGCTCCTTCGCCAAGCAGAGACTTTTCCCTCATACCTGTACCTTATCATCATCATCATCATCATCATCATCATCCCTTCTAAGAAACAGGGACTGACATGCTGCAAATCTTGGAAAGAACCTGACGTTCACAAAGATGCACGTATGTGCTTGTCCCTATATTGCTTCAATAGCTGCCTATGCACATGAAGAAGTAAACAAACAATCAAGCGATTTGCATGCCCAACTGGTGGTACTGATTGAACTAACGAGGATATGGTCGGGTTTTTGTACGTGTACAGATTTAACCCATCCGGGAAGTTTTCATCTAATGCTATTTTATGTCACCGGCTGTGAGGGGAAAACTGGAAACAAATCCAAACTGTTGCTCAGATTAGATAAACAAACCTTTGGGCCCTTGCAGGAAGCCTTGAAGACAGTGTGCTAATCTTCAGATATTGTGTTTATATAATGGTTCTGTGTGCAGTTTCTCACTTCAGAGACTCGCAGATGATTTTGGGACTTCTTATCAGCCCAGTTATCTGGTGCAAATACAAATGCATTAAGATGAGTTACTGTGTAATTACGATTGCTTCAGACAGATTTATTATGAAGTTACCAGATTGCTACCCCTAAAAAAGCCTGTCTTATTTCATGATAATTATGCAAACTGGTGTTACTTTTGTGCATGAGTTCTTAACTGATCATAAAGCAGGCGCTCTGCCAGTTTAAATAAGCACTAGGAATTAGTCACTCTCAAAGAAAGAAGAGGTGGGAAGCACATGACTTAAGCTGACAAAATAAAAACGATTGCATGCAGGTGAATGTCTGGGAGGATGCGTTCCAGGAATGCAGAAATGGTACAGATGGACACGAATAGGCAGGACCCAAGAGCTACAAAAGTAGTTCAAGCTGCAGGACGTCACACTTAGTACGGTGCCTGAAGTTTTAACTTTATTTGTTTTGTACTTCTGTGTGTTATGGGTTTTTTTATAGCTCATTGTATTTATTCATGCATTGTTTTTGTATAAACTAAACAAAGTTATTTAGCTGGTTATACGGGCTTCTTTCATCTTAGYGGAAGATAATTTAAAGCTTTCATGAGAGGAAGGGCAGTGTTTTTAAAACAGACTCAATGTCTTGGCCACATTGAAACTCAAGACCAATTTGTCAGGAGAAATAACCAGTCCAAAGTTTTAGCAACAATTCAGAGTGAATTTGTGGATTCTGGAAGAGACCTGTCGCCTGCTCTGCCATCRTGTCTCATTTTCACATTCCTGTATGGCCTGTTTCAGTTCAGATAAAATGTGTTAAAGTATCATTAGAAAGTCTGCCTTGACAGTTTGACTAACCTGACCAACTGCAGGTAATGTTGGGGATCTTGTGCTAAACCTGGACTTGGTTTTCTAGTGAAATTTGAAAAGTTAAGCTGCTGGAACAGTTGAGATGAGGGTCTGAGAAGGGCACGGCTTTTTTTTGGTCCTTATCCACACACTCCCTTCAGGCTCTGGAGCTTTGCCAATCACTGTTTAAATCTGTATTCATGTCATTTTATAAAAGTTAACATCTGGTGCTGATCCTGACTTTTCCAGTGACTTTGAGTATAACAATAGCTTTCAAAATCTCATCACTTTTCAAAATAATATAAATAATTAACCTGAGAATTCACCAAAAATGCACAAGGAGACAACACGCCAAAAAATTCTAAGAGCGCTGACATAGGAGATACCAAAGAAAGAAAATGTTAAAAAAAAAAAAAAGCTACCATCTGTCAGGTCAAGTCAAGGTGAAGACAATGAAAGTAGCAAAAGAGTAAATATGCACGAAGGTGCATTATCCACGGCATCTTCAAGGAAATAATTCTGACTTCCTTGGTCACGCATGTAAGGTTTAACATGAGCAGGGATATGGAGTATCAGCACTGTTTATACCTCACTATTTTGTTTTRTAATGGTCCCAAACTCAGGCTCCACATTCATTCAAAGCACAATCAGTCTTGTTTTCCAGAAAAGGTGGATTTGATAGACTTGCTAACTTGTTAGGTAGAAATCCACACTAGTTTTGTCATTTGGGCTGAGAAGTGTGCATTTCTAAGTAGTTTTTCATACTTTGGAAGCAAGAGACTCAGAACACTTTATTGAATAAATAATAGGGTTGATGTTACTCCAAATTCTTTTCTAGAGCATGTGGGTGTAGCTGCCTGGAAGTGTCTGGTTCTGCTCATGATGGTGTAACTCCACTGGACAGTGGACATCCGTGTGTGCAGGATGATGGATATGGTTGCTTCACTCATCATTTCTTAAGGCCATGTGAAACCCAAGAGTATTTTGAGAACTTAAGACCTRTCTTTCCTCAAATAAGCCATTTTTCATTATTCAGAATTCCCGGCTTAGGATCTCKGGCTTAGGAAGCAGATAAAGGTTTCACTGCAGCAGTTTTTTGGCCAAAAAGTAGTGTACTTTTTTTCCCAAAATGTGTTTGCTAATATATGTATCGTATACAGCCTATGTGCTTTGAAGAAGTAATCAAGCCACGCTTGTCTCGCTACCTGCTTTTGTCACCTGCAGTATTTTCCCCAGTTCTTTCTCCCTGATAACTAATCCGAAATCTTCTTTGCTGCTTCTAAGACAAGTCATGTTGAGTTTCTGGCTTCTGTGATAAAAGAAAGCTGTTTGAAAACAGAGTTAGGTTGTTTATGGGAGGCAAATATTTTCTGCATTATATATTCTGATACGTTTTCACTGGAGAGCCTCAAATCCTTTAATTTCTTGTTGACTCAAGTTGCAGTAAACTGATGTATTTGTGAGTAAAAACTTGCCCGCTACCCAAGGACAGATTATTTTGATAACATGGGAGGTCTATTTTGTATGGTTGCATCTSTCCTCACAGTGAAATCTTTATCTCCAGGAAATCCCCAGTAGGCTAAGCTGTCCTCTAAGCGTAATTCTGGATATTCGTGCTGCTCGGAGTGTGTGTCTGAGCTTCTCCAAAGCAACACAGCGTGTTTGAAAGAGCTGCGCCCATTGTGCTCGGCCGATTGTTTTGACAGGGGGAGTTCGCACTGCGTATAAAACTTTAAATTGTATTTTAAATTAAACTGAGCCTTATGTTGGTGGCAAGGAGACCGTGTTGCTGAAAAGAGACATCATTTGTGACAAAAGCGTCACAGACGTCTGATGTCAGGGGCTGTAAAACTGTTTCCCTTCTGCTTTAATTGAATGCTTTCTCAAGCAGCTGAACCTCGAAGGGAATTGCAGCGATTCCCATTTTTCCACAAGCCGTTGAGTTGCTCTAAACTTTACTTAAGCAAATAAACTGGGAGTTGTTTCATGGATACCAATTTAAAGTTCTTTTTAKGCAGGGGTGAGGAAGACGAACTAGTTGCCAAGAAAAGTAATAGGAATGACTTGTGATAAGTGAAGGGATTTTTAGTTACATCTGCAGCTGTATCTATGACTGTGTCTGTTAAAAATACCAGTTTAAAGAAGATCAAGGAAATTTACCTTGCTTTTCTATTCCACTGCTTGTAAGAGCTAAAATCCACTTCTCTGCATGTGGGCACATGCATTTTTTAGATTGAGTGATCACCTCGCATCCAGAGATCAATGGGCAGTGTTATACACAACCGTGGCATTGCATATAATATTCAACAAGCAGATGCTGGAAAGAGCAGCTTTTCGACCAGTTTTTGAAGCTGTTGTCAAA
Source organism: Nothoprocta perdicaria (assembly GCF_003342845.1). Lineage (NCBI taxonomy): Eukaryota > Metazoa > Chordata > Aves > Tinamiformes > Tinamidae > Nothoprocta > Nothoprocta perdicaria. The sequence continues at coordinate 3,881,769 of NW_020454871.1, forward strand.
TTGTGGTTCAAACATCAGAAGAACATTCAGCGGATTTACATAACCTTAACAAAGCCTGAAAAATTAATTTAGGGTGAGCACTGCTCAGCATTCACTTCCAGGGAAGAAAAAAATAAGAATAAAAAAACCTCTTTGGATGTCCTGTTCACTTGAGCTCATATTTATAAATTGTGAAGATAATAACAAAGCAGATTAAAATGAAGAGCATATGTGCAAATGCTGCCTAGGATGAATACATTGCATTAAGTCATTGTGAATTAGAGCCTTGAGACATTCTGCAGGCAGGGACTGGAGGGGAAGGCACCCGTGCCATCCTGGAGGCCAGGAGATGAGAAGGAAGATCAGGGCTAAGCAGGGAACTGCTRGTTCTACAGGCAGGCACCCACTGTGTGGTGATACGAGCCTGAAGTTCTCAGTCTCAGGACTGCTTTCTACCTATTTCCTCCCCCTTCACCTTGTCTGTTTTCAGTATCTTTCGATTCAGTGCAAGTAAAAAAGAAATATCTARTTTGTAGGCTTCAAAGTTGAGTGTTAAATTCAGAGCAGCGAAGGACAGGAGAGCAGGCTCTGATCKAGATTAGTACAGCGTTTTCAGTGTTGTTTTTTAAAAAGCCTGCAGAGAAGTATGGTTTAGATCTGTTTTTTTTCCACAGCAAAAAAAACATTTTTTGCGCTCTGACATGAAATGACAAAGTTCTTAGGATGCCTCTTGAGCTTGCCAGGTGGTTTTCCATTTGGAAYAGGAAGAAGAATTCGTCTTCAGGGTTGTAAGTTTGAAGGCCAGAAGAGGTTAGATCTTGTAGTCTGACCTCCAAAACAGCACACCTCAAAGAATTGCACTGAGTTACTCTACTGAGTCCRATAAATCGTACTTGATATCAACCTGTCTTTTAAAAAGACATGGAAAGCAAGTTTGGAAGACATACAGACCAGTTTTGTGTCTTGGATATCAACCTAGAGAGTTTGGGCTCTGAATCTTCCTCCTTTTCCATGTGAAAAGGAGTTCAAGTTTGAACTTCTGCTTTAGCTTCTTTGCCCCAGACGCAAAAAGATAAGAAAATTAGGATTTGTTTGCAATGTAGTAGACGMAACATTTTGATCTGATCTGAACCCCAAAAGTGGGGGATAAAGGAGCTCATTTTGTTTTCAGTCCAGGAGAGAAGGTGTTATAAAACTTTGTGTTAGCAGAACTGCTTTTGTGCATTTTTAAACATTTCAATAAATATATTTTGGATTGGGTATAAACTTTCCCCTATAGTGTTTGCAACCCAAGAGAATGTTAAAGTAAAAACTGACTTTAAAAAAAGAGCTCTGTAAGTGATTTTACATATATTCTGGTCCTTAGAGTCCTAATTTTTCTCTGACTTGTATTAATTTCATTCCATATTTATAACTTGAGAAGAGAATCAAACTCAAAAGTATGTGTATAAATAATTACTGTTTATGAATGTTACTCCACCAMTTACACAGAGGATGGGAAACTGAGACAGATGAATAGAAAAGCTCCAAGCCCAGGATCAAGATCCTGAAACAGGTTCTGCTGATTTAATTCATAGTGGTGGATAAGAATCAATCTAGAAATAATTTTTTTTAAATGATTTTAATTTTTTAATTCTTTTATTATTATTTTGTTGCTTGTTTGTGCATATTTGCAACTGAGCTGATTTTATGGGTGCCGTGAAACAGCAGGTAGTGGCCATCAGGACCAAACCAGCCTGTAAAGAATCCCAGCTCCTTAGCTCAAAGGCAGTTTATGGTTCACAACATCGTGCTTGTGCTTCACACCTTTGAGGTGTTTGCTGGATTTATCCTTAATTCATACAGTGGGAAATCTTAGTTCTATCTAGCGGTAAAGCTGTAGGAAGTGGCAAAGCTGAGAGAAGACTAAAGGAGGCTCGTGCCCTTTGTCTGTTCTCTGAAGCAGTYTATGAATTTGCTCCAATTCCTGTCCAGAATATTAATTTAATTCATCTGTAATAGTTACTTATCTAGGAATTTTCTGTGATAACAGGACTTTTGAATTGAAGAACTCCAGAAGTGAGGGGTAATGTTTGATTTTTTTCACTTGAAAGGCTCTACTCCATACTATTTTGTATATACATTGCATTCAGAATGCTGAGCGCTTCCTCAAATACTTTTGTCTGTCAAGGAAGTCTCCTGTTCATGTCCCAATTCAGCTCGGTCTTGCTGAGATTGCAAACGCCAGTGAGATCAGACACAAAAGCAAATGAGCTGCCCAACTCCCCTTTAATTTCTCAGAACAGAGTGTAGTGCACTGAGCTCAGAAACAAAATTCTTGCATATCTCTCAGGAACAGATTGTTTCTTTGTTGTATATTGGAAATTTATGGAAGTTACCCAACTAATTAAGGCAAGATTATGGCCCTATTTGTATACCTGGGAATGTAAATTAGGACATTAAGCCCCAGCCACTGGCCAAGAAGCCAGCAGAGCAGCTGCAGAGTAGCCAACAGAGCAAAAGGAGAAGGGAGGGATAAGCGGAGATTGAGTCTGTGCCCTCTGCAGTTAACAGCATATCAATATATGTCCTGAAAGAAATAGAAATAATGTGTAATTAGATTAGTATAGGCAGGTTGCTCRCAGTGGTTCACACCTGTAGGCTCCTGAGCCACATGTGCAACCCTATGCACTGTGCCGTGGGTAAGAGACGGTCTTGCACAGATGGAGAGTGCTCCTCAAAGACTGACACGCCGAAAATGTATTTAATCTTGCAAAGACCAGTAAAGCCTGAAAATAGATTTATGCATATTTATGAAATTACAGCACAAATAAATATTACAAAAGCTCATCTGATTAAGACAAGAGCAGTGACAATTCCTCTGAATTTTTAATATTAAAAATAAACATTACATTAATGAGTCTTGGTTATATCATTAAACATTTTTATATTTTGTAGGGAATTTTATTTTTGCTTGACATACTTTTTTTAAATGTCTAAGGGGCTCTTACGACATTTGTAARTGAGGCAAAACATAAAGAATGTAAGAGTTAATTCTTTATATTCACTAATTCAGGCTAATTTATCATAGGGGAAATAATAGAGAAGTAATCTTTTCCATTTTTTAATTTACATATAAATAGGTCTAAATCACAAAATTGGGATACAGATTTTAAACACTCCAGAGTCCAAGCTGACTTAAAAAGGGGCTTTAAGTTATTTTTTTCAGCATAACAAGGACCTGGATTTTCCTTAAACATTTCTTTGAAGCTGTTCAACAGCACTGGAAGCTCAAGACTGCTCTGAGGCATTTCCAGTGGCTTATATGGAACCTGCAAATGTAACCCACTTGAACTCAGTTCTTTTGTGCTTCATGGAGTAGGATTTTACATCCCAGCCTGGTTTTGTACCACCTAATATATAGCATTTATGCTGGATTGCAATCCATGGGTTCCTTCAATATTTGGAGAAGAGAATAAGCACAAACAGGGAGCCTGGAGGTTCTTGTTTCTTAGCTTAGAATGAGCAGTTGGCTGCCTGGCTTTAGGTAGGAGGAACTGGTAAAATTAGCAGAGGTAGGAGCAGTGAGGAAAAGAATTTAGATTTGGCATAACTGTCCTCAAACGCCATCACTTCACATTTCACTTATGCTTTTTGCATCTTGGTACTGGTGATATTAGATTCTGCTCATTTTGCAGAAGGTCTGATTTTAATTAAGTATCATTAATGTGAGYAATAATGCAAGGAATTGGGGAGTGATTATGATGGTGCATTTAAAGTTTATCCAGTGGCAATGGACCTCAGCGTGTTCTTGGCTTCCGTAGCCTGGCTCTAAAGGGATGGAGAAAGCCCTGATCCTGCAGTGCACAGGGGTAGGGGTTGTTTCTTCCACCACAACCTCCAGAAAGTGGATGCTAGAGGGCAGGGTGATCTGTGTTGTGCTGACATTCATCTTTTGCTATTTCCTCTCTGTGTGCTCTAGGGGAAAGGGCATCTTTCCCTGTGAAGAATTAGATCTCATACCACGTGTGGCGTTTGCATGACATTGACCCAAAGCAATATTAAGAAGAGGCTGAGCACACCGATACAAGTGGCCATGCCTTTCTAAAGGCAGAATCTGCTCCAAGAGAGTTTCTTTAATGTCCTTGTTGAGGATAACACCCAATCTCRTCATCCCCCCCAGGCCATGTGTGCCGCATGGGAATTCACACTACGGTGCCTACATTAGCGCGGCTCCATCGGTGCCCCCTCCAGTAACTCACTGGATTAAGCAGCGTCTTTGAAACCCTCGTTGTGCCCCATTGCACAGCACCCGTGTTCATGGTTAGCCCCGTGCAGCTGCAGAGATGCAGTTAGGCTGGATCCCGTTTCCTTTACGGACAAAGGGCCTCAGTTGTGTGAGTTTGTCTCAAGTCTAACACTGTGTTAAGTTCACTTTTGGCATTAGATTTATGCACCCAACTAAGCAAAGCAAATGCTGAAGCTTTCTGCACATGGAATAACAAACGCATATCCTTGCAAACATTTGAATTTCTGTCAAACATTTTAGCATATTTACTTTTTGCTTTGCCCTCCCTCTTTGTGCATTTTTTAAGCAAATTAACTCAGAAGAAAAAAGTAGTTTACAGATCAAAAGGAAATGTTGAATTACACACTTTCTTATTCTCTCTCTCCCAAGACTGGTAAATGTCTCTTCTCAAACAGAAGCTTGAATGCTGCCACATTTTTCATACTTCTCCACTGATCCAGTTCCAATGCGATTATCTTGCCCTGTTCATGCAGGAATGCAATTTTACAGGAAAAGCAAGGACCAGCATGAAAGGTGAGCTGCTTTAGGAAGCTAGCTGACCACCAGTCCTACCAGTAGATTCATATTGGCTATGCCTTCACTTGTCATTTCTTCACTGTTCCTTTCTTTKTCTGTCTGTCTTGTTTTTTTTTCTTGGAAACATCGGAGACCTCTGCTAGTTATTGATCCTCTTGTGATGTGCCTAGGAGAAGCCTAGCTGGAGCTGAAAGGCTCTATACATTGGAAGCAACTTTAAAGTTGTGACAAAAGAAAAGAAAATCCCCCTGGCCCCCATTTCACTTGCATTGCTCTCAGATCAATTTCTGTCGGGTTTCCAATAAAACAAACCAAACAAAAACTTTATCAGGCTATTGAGTTACAGRGTTATTAGATACTCTAGATTTCTCTTTCATTTATTTTCTTTTTATAAAAATCTTTCAGTATAACATCATGCTGCATGATAAAGGCCTGAAAGGCAGGAGTCCTGCTGTGCTTTTATTTTCTTTCTCAAACTTTTCCTACCCTGAACTTGTCTTCTGTCTAGCCTCACTGCTAAGAAATCCTTGGGCTCCCAGGTAGATATAATACAGGGACTGGCCAAGTTTTCAATTTAGGGTAAGCATCTCACAGCTGTGAAATGGAGGGCCAGAAAATGAATGAATGAATAAGGTGAAGACTCAGACTTACCTTCCTGCTGTATCATTATATTTTAATTTGCAAATCTTTCCTTGTAATGACAAGAGATACATTCTGTTTCGAATTAATGTAAGAGAAAATGTAGGAGGTGGTTTCAGATGTTCAGATCAATGCAGTTCCTTGCTTTTTGCTGGTGTTAGTTGTATTTCTTGAMCTTTGAGGAAGACTTTTGGTTTTCTTGGACAACAGCTTTACTAGCTGCAGATTGTTTTTTGCCCTAATAGATAACCATGACCCTACAGAAACAATTAAATTGTGGATTGTTATGTCTCGATGTCACCGCCTGAGCACCAGAAGCTCATATTTAAGAAAAAAAAAATGTTAAACATTTTATTTGGAAAGAAATCAGAGATTGAAAGAGGACAAGGACTGAATAAATTCACAGATTCTGTTATGCTGCCCTTAATGTAACTTCTGAAGCATATTTGAAATAATTGGGTCTGTTGGAAACCTTCCAAAATATTTCAAGGGGCCAAAAGAGGAATTGGCTATGCTGTATCTAAACTTCAGTTACAGAGTCTTAATTCTTAGATGTATAAAAGTCTTCTTAAGAAAAGGAGGGGAGAGAAAGATTTTCTTAGAACTCTTCACTCAGTCTTATTAAAATAGCACTCCTCTGTAGAGACGAGTTAATCATGATTGCCAGACTAAAGATTCTGTTAAACATAAAAGCTGTCAGAGCGCTTGTAGCGAACTGCAGTTTAGGGAGAAAAAAGACTGAGATGATGCTGTTATAGAAAAGGTTGTTCAAATTGTACAGACACCCATCATAATTCATACTAATGATAAACAAACATGCACCAGTATGAGAAAAAGGTCTGTAAAAGGCTCAAGAGTTACTAACACACTCTGCTCTCYGCCCAAGTTTGCCCAGAGAGGCATTCTGTATCTTATCCAGGGGAATGCCGGAGATATTAAAGGWAGAAAACGCAGATTTATTGCAGTTAGCTGTGCTGTTATCATGATTACTCTGTCTTATCTTTGAGCAGCTCTCTTCTAAAGCAATGTCTTCTTYAAGATCAAATGCCACCAAAAAGCATTGCTGCTGGGGTGAGATCCGTCTGCTGATTGTTCAATTCTACCAAGTACAACAGCATGAAAACACAAGTGAGTTGACATCTAATTTACTCACACGAATAGCCACGTATTTACTCACTGGCAATTTCCCCTAGGCAAAAGCAGCTGGCTGGCTTGCTTCCTTGCTGTAGACTCCCTAGTTTTGCTCTGTTCATCCTTGTGAAATCCATCAGACCTACCTGCAGTTGTCTGCAGCAGGCGATGGCCCTTTGAGCTGACTTGTGCTGTGTCAGTTATCTTTTAATGGGCAGATATTAAATCATTGCTATGAATTCTTGATAGCTCCAAGAATTCAGGTAAGCTAGACATCTCTTCAGACATCTCCTTGGCTAAGCCAAGTTGTCTGGAGGGACATTAGGGTTGAAAATAGCCTTTGAATGTCTGGCATTGTTAAATATTGTAGAAATTGATGTTATTAAGAGGCCTTCCTGGATCTTAYATCACACAGAAGGTAAGACGTATCAGAATACATCTGAGGATGGATCAGGAAGAACTCAGGCATTTTAAAGTGTTAATATTTCCAGTTAATTGTAAAATCGTATGGGCTTTGGAAGTACTGCCKTTTTTGAAAGAGGAATTGTATAAGAGCAATTATTTTGAAAGTACAAAAAAAAGGGGGGGAAAAAGGGACAATTTGGGCTAATCTAAGTTTAAAAAGCAATTCTTGCAGTCTGTTGGGACTGAGTGCCAGAAAAAAAGACCAGTTCGTGGCTGAGATCTGATCCTGATTTTTCTTGAGGCTTACAATTAGAAAATGCCAAGTAAATGAACTTGTACTACCCAGGTAGAAGCTTCTCGATAACGTACAGTACTGTGGGTGCTTACGAATGGTCAATGCAATAGCAAATTCAAAATACTGCAGCAGAGGAGAGCCAGGATAGCAGCCTTTCGTGAGCGTCCATGTAGCCCTCAGGAATGGAGGCAGATTATTTTGCAATAAGGAGAAGTCACAGGACTCAGCGTACCAAAAGTGCTGGTCGAAATGAGGTGTCACTTAGTCTGTATAATGACATTAAAAAGAAAAACAATAGGTGCAGTTTTTGCAAAATATGCCATCATTTAGTAAAAAAAGTAAGTATAGAAATTAATATAAATAGGCAAGATGTTTCCTTTTGCTGTTCATCACACATTTGCTGAGAAGCTTTGCCCACCATTGCCTACACAGTTGCAGGATTTGGGTCACCATATTTCTCTCTTCTGTCTGCCTTAAGAAATTTAACAGAACTTTGACGCMCACTTTAAATTAACAATTAACCCTTAACATTGTCACATTGTATTTGTACAGCCYCATGGTTTTCTACACTCCTTCGCTTTGAAGCCTGAGACCAGACAGTACTGTGGGAGATGTAGATAATGTTTAAATGAGTGGGAAAAAAAAAAAGGGATTGCTGGAAGATCTGGGCTGAGTATGAACATATCGGGGAGAGGAACTACCTAGTGGAGGTGAGCAGAAAATTTGCTCTCATGTCAAGGCATGCATACAGCTGTGTGGTGGGTCACAATTGCTGRTTATTAAAGTAAGGAGGAATAAAATCATGAAAAAGAGATTTCTGTGGTTAAAGAAAAAGTTAGGTTCATGTCTACAATGCCTTTTAAGATATGCTATATTTCCCTCCCACTGCTGTGCCCCCAGAGGTTTTCATGCCCACTGTGATAATTACTCCTTCTCTGATTGCCTTTGCTAAATGTTACACGTCTATCACTTTAACAATAGAAGATGGAGGAGTCTGGTAAAATATGCATCTGTGTGTGCATGTGTGTGTGTGCATGCACACGGATATGCGTGTGGAGGGAGATGTCACAGTTGGTGCTGTCACGTCCCTAACGTGGCACTTCAGACCTGAACCTGCAGGGTCCTTTCAACTCCCACAACCTGATTTTTCCGGAGGTGGAGACTCCCTGCGGGTCTGATTCCTGTAGACTTGTGGCTGCTCGGCGCCTCTGTGAAGGCTGTCCCCGCTGCGGCCGGTGAAGGAGCTCAGCCCCTGGCAGCGTCAGGCCTTACCCAGCACGTTGCACACGTACGTCAAAACTAAGTAACTCCAAAGCTGCCAGTGCCTTTTCAGAGTATGTACCAGTCCCAAATTACCCAAAGGAAATTCATTTCTGAATATCTCACAACTGGTGATGAATACTGCAGTGATGATATGAAATTCAGGAATAAGTCATATCTCCTTTCCTTGCCCCWTCATTCAGATATTTTGTCCAGAAATTCTCTTTCTTACACTGTCTCACAAATGCCCTSCACCCGTTGATGCTGAATGCTCTTTACAGTATTATATCGGTGATTCCCTTATACTGGTCATCTGTTCCTCATCCTGCCTCTCAGATACTCCTTATAATTCCACATCTCCTTTTCTTGTAATCTCTCAGAGATACTTGCAGTTCTTCCTCCCCTTGTCATACCTCTCAGATGTTCCATATATTATAACCTGAACATTTCTGTGCTCACCTAGCCAGAAAGATTGCCAATGTTCTGAATGACAAAAATGATCTAAGGAAAGAAGATGTAGTGAAAAAGTAAAGGTTACTTCTTAATGCACTCAAGAAGGATCAGTGTGGCTTTTCAGGTCTATCAGCCAAGCAAGGACTGCAGCTACAGCATCATTTGTAGTTCCAATTTGCCTGGAAAATATCATCAAATTTCACAGTTTTGGCCATTGTGTTAAAAGAAACCTGCACTGGCAGCATACAAGAGAAGCTAGACATTTCTATAATTCGCTGAAAGGATTTTCCTGGGTATCAGACAGAGAATTAACTCTCCGGTAGGTAGAAGGTTGTGTATCTTTGATTCAAACTATGGAAATAGTTCTCCACAGCTTAATTTGGCACAACTCACTTAGAAAGGCAATCTCCCTGAAATCACAGGGACCATGCAGAGTTTAAATCAGCACACAATTTGATCTGAGCAATTCTACAACTTTTTGGAAAAAAAAAAAAAAAAAAAGCTGTTTCTTGAGGATGCAAGTCTCATTTATGCAGGTACAAAGATATGAGATGTCTCAGTATTTTACTGTTTTCTTGGGCAAATTTATTAACAGCATCTGTAGTCAAAGCAAGGTCAGACAAAGTGGCCAGTCCAGCTGACCCAGGAGGCGTCAGAGAAATAAGGGTGGGCTGCTTATCAGCTTCCTAAATAACACAAGGAGATACTATCGGCTTGCACTCATGGATACTGAAGGAGGGAACAGATCCAAATTTATACCGCTAGTTTCTCTGGCTATATGGGAACTGAGAGGAACTGTTAAAATATTTAATTACTTAGTGACAACTTTTATTGCCAGCCTCAGCCCACTCTGTGGCTCAGTCCGGTTTCTGCATCCCTACCTCTGTGTCATCTCTCTGCATTTATGGCAGGATTTTCTCGTTCATCCTTCAGAGTCTGCTCCATGTCCATTCCGTTTCCTCTATCAACATATTTTGCTACACTTGCTTTGAAGCAATAATGCGAGAGTTGTCTATTCAGAGCCTGATTATCCTTTCCTATGGAGGCAGCACCATCTGAATGGGTTCTGGTCTCATTAACGCTGCTTTAGCATCTCCAGTCCCACTGATGGTATTTGCAATTTCATTGGCATGCTTAACATCCTAGTCTGGATTTTGGCATGTTTAGTCTTGATTTATTTATTTATCCTCCTACATAGAATGAGAATCATGCTATTTGACTGTCTTCAACTTAGGAATTTTATCCCTCTAGATAGGATGTTACACTTCCCTTCTCTTTAAACTATGATCCAGCTGTTTCTTTCTTCATTCTTCTGTACTATCTTGCTAGTGAAAATGGTATTTCTCTTCTAAATAATTTTATTACTATCATAGAAGAATAAGATTGYTTATTGTAGATCTTCTCTTTGAAGACTGAAGTTCTAAATCAGTTAAGAAAGTGACATCATAGTGGTGAGTACACTTGGTTTTCATAAATATTTTCTCTCTGTCTATATATTGAGCCACGTTAAGAGGCAACTCGGAAAGTACAGATTTTATGAGTGACAGATAATCTACTGCGCTGAATGCACTGCGATTTAGTTCTGCAGCAGACTTGTTACTAAGACTTTGCAAATTCCTGTCCCGAAGAATCTGACATTCAGTGTTATTAAGTCAAGAAAGCAGCACTTGCTCCAGATTGCAGGGCTGACATCACACTTATGAATATTTCACTGTTGAATCTTTATTCTTTGTTATCTTGGAATGCACTTTCAGCAATCCTCTCTCTCTCTAATTTCAACTTTAATTTCACTGGGTTTTGGTGGAAGTTGGGCTCTGCAGGGGTGCCTTACAGAGGCTTGTGCCATAACACTGACGGTAAACAGGGGCAGTAGGTCTAAGAGCAAAGGCAAGTTAAAAAGGCAGGTGAGGAGTGTTAAATTTATCAGAATCTTGTAGAATATAGAAAATTTTCTTCTAACTTATAAATTGTGAAGAAATGCTCCTAATTTGCTTTACATTTCCTCAAAACATTTTCAGCATTTTCATGAAATATTGTTGAAAGGAGATAGAATTATTGTGAGTTATGCTATTGAAAGGAAAATATGGTCCTTACTTAAGACATCTCCTGCAGTATTTSTTACYTCTTGCTGTCTGTACTTTGTAGCAAGGCCATTTCTTTCAATGCCATCCAGATGTCTGTCCTCATTGTCTCTCTAAGCATGGTTTTCCCTGAGAGCAGGAGCAAACTCTAGTGTCTTCACCTCCTTGTTTATTCCCCTTTGTTCTCCTCCCACTACTTTTCAGTGCGTGGTTTTTTTTTGTTGTTGTTGTTTTGGTTTTTTTTTTATTCAACACTCTCATTCCATYAGTTTATGGAATTCCATCAGTTTATCTCAGAAAGGAAACAAAGYGTGTAGGTCCGTACCAAGGAACTGCTATTTGATTTTTCTTGTTTTAATGCTATTTGAATTGTTTTAGGTATCACTAACATTTGTCTTAAGCAATATTTTGATATGTAGAAGTCACATAAAGTCAACTGTAAGTGATCTTGCCATGTATTCCCCTGAATATCTAGTATGTAGGAGTAGGGTGATGGTTAAGAGTGATTTGGAGATCTTCAAAACCTGCTTCAATGCAACCATGTACTGCGTGCTCTGTGTGTCCCTGCTTGAGCAGGGGGCTTGAACTGATCTCTAAAGGTCCCTCCCAACCTCATCCRTTCTGTGATTCTGTGATCAGTTCTTTGCAATAAAGGAGGGTGTGTGAAGTGAACAGCCATTTCCAGTAAATGTCGATCTTACTGCAAAATAGAGGAAGAATGGCTGTATTTTTTCYAGGAAGTTATTATTTGAAAGTGGAAATTTGATTTATTTCTGGAGCATATCCAGAATTTTTATGCAGTGGTGCTTGTGTTGTGTCCGTGTCCGGTCTACAAGATATGCAGGCAGAGATATCAAACTAAAACAGAAGGATTGGTCATGCAGTCCTTGTGATTGTAGCAGAAAATCTAGTAAAATCCTGCAAGGAAGKTTTTCAGAGAAATGTGTTGAAGTACAGTGCTGAAGACAGCTCTTAAAGTTCCTTGTTAGATATTAGGTAGTTTAAAATAATTGCTTTTGTRATTACTTTGGGTTGTCACATGATAAAGAGACTCAGTGTCTATGGGGCTGACCAGTCTTCTGCTCTTCCAGCTAGAAACGTTACTACCTATGGAAAGTGCTTTGTATCTCAAAAGAACTGCTGGGTAGAAGATAGTAACAGAATTTCTTTCTAGTCCATTGGGTTAATGAAAACTGACCTAGTCTCTGGTTAGCAGCTGGCAAACATAATTGTAGCTTGTAAAGCAAATGTGGCTGCTGGACAAGTGAACTCAAATTCTGGTTTAAGACTGTGATACTTAAAAAGTAACTGTAATAAATGTCATTGGGTTTCTTCTTAAAGAAAAACAACAGGCATCTTTAATAGTTTTCAGTTGTTTTCTCTTTGGAAATAAATGATATTTCAATGTAGAAATRGAGCTGGAAATGCAAAGGTGGATGCCCATGTTGCTTCTTGTTAGTGGAAGCTAGGCTGCTCTCTGAGGAGCCAAGACCCACAATCACGGTCCTGTCTTGTGGAGGTGTCCCCAAAAAGTCATTTGGGGAAGRAAAGATATGTGAGGAGGAGGGGGAGATCTTGTCTGGAGAGCAAGAGTGAAGGCGACGTTCACTAACGTTTGTGTGATGTTACAAACAAGTGGCCCAGCTGAGGCAATTGCCCTGCTGAACTGATGTTTGAGCTGATCTACACGGATTTCTCCACACCACAGATGAATCTTGCACTGAAATATTTATAATCTGAATAGGAAGTGGATGCAGAAATTATCTGCTATGGTCTCTGATTTTCAGACAGGCAAGAGAAGCAAACTGAATTTAGGTGACTTGTTCAGAGTTACATGAGGATTCTGTGGTACAGCTTGGAATAAACCCTGAGAGTCTTTCTTTCAACAAGCTGGCAGTATTACCCATCTCATTTTATAGTCAGGCTTTTGAACCCAGCCAACTCAGTAATCTATCTTGAATGCTTCCTAGATAGGTCTCTCTTCCCTGATCCAGAAATGCTTCCAGAAATATCTCACAGCTTCTCTCAAACCCAAGCAATTTTTCTTTCTCTGCTGTGCAGCAATTATTCAACTCTAGTAGTAGAGTTTTCAGCTCTTAACAGGTTTTGACCTTCTTATTCTTTTCCAGTTTGAGAGGAGCCCTTCAGTATTCCTAAACAGAAATGGATTACTGAAGGGAAGAATATTTCTCCTACACTCTCTCCCACCAATTTTTCTATAGACAATTCTTTCATCTAAGAGCTATTTAGAAGAGGTTGGGAACTACATGGAGTTTGTAGGAAGCTCCAAAATAGAGGTTAGGAATAGCTGATGTTAAACAGATGATGTCATATTCCAAGGGCACAAGGGATGAGTATTTCATTCATCTCACTTGTCTTTTCTGTCCTTGCTCTTTCCCGAGCTCTTGACTTCATAAAATTATCGCTCTCTTTCTATGTCAATAAGTCCATGATTGTCAACCATAACTCTTAGATAATTCCATAAAAAATAGCATAGGATCCTACTTAATCTTCCTGATGAAGATGAAAAGAATTAAATTAGGAAACAAGTAGGAGAAGTTGGGCAGAGTCTCTGCTACTCTCTGAATAATTTGTTTGATTGCAATCATTGTTTGACCTTTAGGCTGCAAAAGACAAAATATGTCTTTACTTTGTCTTGTTTGCTGTGAACATAAGCTGAGTCTCCCTGTGAATACCAAAACAACAGGTAAACTAGCAAAATGCAGAGAAGTCTAGAAACATATGGTTCTTTTCTTGTCAATAAGTGTCTCAGTCTGTGGGGAGTCATCACAGGCTGCATTGATCGTTGTTTGCTCTACAGCAAACCTCTACTGTATTGGCCTCTACTTCAGACCAATGTAGAGGAGTTCCTGGCTAGTGTGATAATAGTGTGATAATGTTTTCTAGCAGGGCAGGTGATGTGGTCAGGCAGATGTTCCCCAGTCTGGTAGGATGCAAGCTCAGATCCATGTCACCTATCCCATGACTTGAAGTGCTAAAGAATGAAGTGCAAGCTGTCTTTGCAGTCACTGCTACTRAAGTGCCTCAGTGAAAGAATGGGCCCCTGGACTTGCCTAGGGTRTCTGTGGGTTTTCCAGCCTAGGTCTTCACTTTAGGTGAGAACTATTTAGTCAGCCCTGTTGTTGGGAGACCACCGAGTCCAAAATTTTGCTGGTTATTCTGTTAGATGATTTCATTTTGAACTGTCTCAGTTGGAATATCAAAAGGATGGTTAAATCTGAGTAATTTAAATCTGTATTTTATATAGGAGCTGAACTTCTCTCTATATTTTTCAACAAGAAACAATAGAATTCCAGAAGCCAAAGGGGGCTAATAATTTTACTGATAGTTTTCAATATAGTCAAGAATCACATTTACTCTTGCCTTGTTTCGTTGAGGCTGTCAGTTACCCTTTGTAAACATGGAGATCTGAGCACTCAGAGTCATCTTTCCACCTCCATAAGATAAATTCTTCTGAGCATTCCGCAGCCACAGGAAGAATTATTGGCCTGTGTCTTTAAAAAACTTAACAGTAAAATTAATAAGTAATCACTGTTTATATAAGGAGTAAACAGACAGCTATACCATCTAGGGAGGTAGTTTTTTGGGTCTTGTCTGTTTAAATATCATTTTCAATTCAGTCAGTAATCCACAGCTGGGATCTTGCAAACACAGTGTCTTAACTRTAGAGCCAGTTTTTTTGGCTGCCATAATTCAGCATCATTCCGGTGCACATTGCAACTCTACTACATTTGGCTAGTTGTAGTCAATGGAGCAAATCCAGCTTATATCAGCTAAGAATCTAATATACAATTAAGACTTTTGGTTTACAGAAAGGGTTTTCTCAAAGTAAAGTTCTTATACAGAGTTTGAGGTGATCAAAATTTTCCATTGCCTGTAGCTTAGTTCCTTAATCCTCAATTAATTTTTAGATCTAAACACATGTATGACTTTTTCAAAGAACTTTCAAAGACAACTCTGAGTCATTCCAGTCAGCTCCGAAGCACAAAATACCCCTTGGTTGACATCCTGAGATCATGAGCTGTGGTTATGTGTATTTCACTGTTCACATGGTAACAGAATCAAAAGAAAATCATAATGAAACACAATGGATGGATTCAGAAATAGGTAACAAAAACATTCTTGTGAGCAGTCTTAACAATAGCAAAAAGAGAATTTACGCTGGGCCAAATTCATGCTCGTTGCAGTGCCAATTAACTCACTAAAGTGGCATCTTGGAGTAATTAGATAAAATTCTTTCAGTTAGTCTTGTGCCACCCTCATCCTCCCTCCAATGCTAACCTGAAAATAATTTGCCTGTGAAAAATCAGTAGTTTCATTAACTCTTYGTATGTCTTAGATTTTTTTCAATAATTAAATATTTCATGCAATTTGCATTAGAAATTGATATTGAAGCTGGATTTAGCAGAAAAGATGAGCCTCTCTGATGATTTAAAACGGAAACAGCTTCTCTATAAGCGTGAGAAGAAAAGGATGAAAAAGACTTAATTCTGTAGCTCTGAGCTGTCCTTTGTCTTAAAAGGTAAGAAAGGAATTACCATGGAAACCTGTTCACTCACTTCTTTTCATAGAAAAAGAGTTTGAGTTAATTACTATGAACTTGTGCTATTTTATCTTAAAATAATATTCCAGGTCTCTTTCCAAAGGAGTATATTTATATATGTCAGAAAGAGCTAAGGAAAATGCTATCAGAAGGGAAATAAGTATTTGTCTGCGTTTAAATCTCAGCTCTCGCTCGGCTGCAAACACTTTTATGGCTGTTGAGAAATTCACACCTTTCGGCAGGCAGYGGTGGAGAGGAGTCTTCTGATTCCCTTCCCATCCCGTACCCGCGTGTGAGCAACCGTAGCAAATCCCATTTAATGGGCAGCAATAAAGAACAGTAATTGCACGCTTTAAACGCATAAGAATGTTCCTTGCTTTTCTGGAGGAAATCTTCCATGTTGGGCTGGTCTGGTGCTGAGGAGGGGCTGCTGCAGAAGCTCTGCTGCTCCATGAGTCACCCCGGCGCTGGCCGGGCTTTGGGAGCACTGCTCCTGCTGCTCCTGCTCCTCACYTTACCAACCCCGTAAATGTGCTAACATCTTGTGTTTGCTTCGAAAGCAGCAGCTCTCCATGTATCTTGATGCACTGCAGAGGGTTTTGCTAATGGAGCTTCAAAAACATTTTCCGTGTAGTTACCCCCCAAGGAAGAGAGAGAGCTTTGGATTATTGAGGGACTTGGGAATCATGATTTATCTCCAAGGTAATCCTTGATTTTCATATCGCATTTGGGAGGCCCTTGGTCTTCTCTTGCAGTTAGAATGTCAAGAATTTTATCTATGAGAGTTGTACAGGCTCCCTAGGAAAAAAAAAAAAAAGCCAAACAGAGAGCTTTCAGTCTAAAATAATTTAATTTAATGGAAGAAAAGCATTAGAGGCAAACCCAAAGTTTCTGTGCAAGTCCTCAGAGAATGTCTCTCTCCTGCAGCTCTGCACAGTAAATTGAAGAACTAAGTGACTGATGTCTTTGCACCCCGTTAGCAATGTGTGAGACTTAACTTGAAGGCACTTATATGCAGAATGTTATAATTGGGGGTTGGGAAGAACAGTAGATGATTTCAGTTAGGAAAATACAAATCCTTTTTCTATCCACTTTTTTGGTACCTTGGCATTTCAACAGCAAGCTCAAAGTTCTGCAATGTAAATGAGAGTCTACACTAATATATTTAGCATAGGAAGACTTATAATGCTGGTATCTTCTGATCTGCTTTGTCTGTGATTCTGCTCTGTGTATCTCAAAGTGGAAATGATAGTAAAACATGTATAGAAAAGAGAATTTGATGAACCTGAAAGAAGGAAAATGTTGTAGTGTGAATTTAATTGTAAAATAATAAAACCTGTATGTGCCATGCAGGCCACACACTCCATTGTGTCATCATTTTTATGCAGTAGAAATGTCGGTACACCTCAGTTTTACATCTTGGCACCAAAGCTGCAGAAGCTTCAACTTTTAAGGTTTTAATTGAGCAGGTTTAAATAATGCTTACAACATACAAAAATCAAAGATCAGCCCCAACTTTACTGAGGAAAAACTGCGTTTTGTGGTATCTGCTAAGCTGCATGTCATGAGTTGCTCTAATAGCTATTAGGGATTAGGTTAATAGCATTACAGCTGGAAGTGTTACTTCTGACTTTGTGAGAGACCTGTTTACAATTTGCATGGTTGGAGTGATTAGTAGTGCAGATCCAGACTCTGCTGGTGACAAAGGCTTATATTGGCTGGAAAGCAGAGTGAATTCATTTTGTGGAAGAGAAATTTGGTGTGGAAGAGTAAAACGTGTTCTCGTGTGTGGAGAATCTTGGGCTCAAAGAGGATCTAATCACAGAAGCAAAATCACCACCACCAACATGCTGCTAGGATGCTCTAAGAGCGCTTAAGTGACATATAGATCCCTGTAATCCACATGATGGCAACAACTCGCTCCTTCCACCATCATAGCTGCATGGGAAGTTTTCTTCATTACAATTCATGGGATCTCTTGAGAGGAATCTGGCAGCCACAACAGAAACTGTTTTCTTTTAAGAGTAGCTGTGACCATCCATCATTACAGTCCACTCTGAAGAAATGAAGCAATTAGTTAAATCTTTAAGACTTGCAGGGATATATACCTATTCCATTGAATTATATACCTACAGGCAGTCTTTATGCTGCTGCCCTGGACATCTTCACATCTAAAATAGCATCCAGTTACATGGAGCCTTTCATCAAGATCAGATCAGATGCTCCCTTCATATTTAAATAGTGGCTTTAGASACAAACATGCTGTCATTAAACTAATGGTAATTATCCTTTATAGTTCTATACTCAAGACTTTCTTCTAAAACTTTGAAAAAAGTAAATAAGATTGTTTCATCACTGAAGACCTGCTAGTAATACAGAGAGTAATTTTGATCAGGTTTTATATTATTCGTCCTCCTTTAATTGTTTCCCCCTGTCCGTAGCACTAGAAAACATGATTCCTTACCCTTAGAAGCCATCTAACGCTGCCCTTTCATCCTTGGATTTTGTCAGATCTCTGTTGTCCAAGCGATCTCAGTTTGGCTAAGTGGTTTCCAAAGTGGTTTTCTCTTGGTATAAAATGGAAAACTACTGCTTCATGCTAATTGTCCTTCAGAACATGGAAGCTCAAGTGATTAGGCTCTGACCATAATGCTGAGAAGTCCTGTGTCACATTTAATCCCCTTCCTGCTGCATTTTTCTTAAAGATATCTTGCCAGCTACAGCTTTCTATAGATAAACAGGCACCGTGTTGGAAAATTTCACACTCAAAGTGAAGCCTACAAAATTTGCATTTGTCAAATTTTACAATGAGATGGAAAAAAAAAACGGCACTCTTTACTCAGAACAAATTTGAGAGATAATTGCTCGTAAGCTAAGCGGAAATCAAATTCGTTTGGTCAGGAGTTAAATCGTGCTTTGGTTTTGCAGATTAACAGCCTGAAAGAGAAGACCACTTTTGATATCAGCTGCTGGGGGTTTTAATACCATCAGAAGAAACTGATGGCATGTGATATATCTAATGGAAGATCAAGACTCCTGTGCTGTCTTTTGTGTATAAGGAACCTGATCCTTCACAGGCTTCAGTACCTAACCAACCTTCCACCACGGGCCTAAAATGCTGCCAAATCACTAAGAAGATTGGGCTAATGGACGGCAAGGCTTGTTTTCTGAGCCCCTGCTGCGTAAAGTCAGCTTGGCCAGACTCTTTCTGAGCTAAAMAGACTGTGTTGGGAAAAGAAAATGCTGTCAGGACTGCGAACGTCAGGATGTAACTGCAGATGATAATGCCCTGAGGATTTGTAGTAGGGCCAAGACATCTCATAATCTATTGCTGTTTGGGCAGTAGTATACAGGGACCTCCCTCATGTTCATAATGAGGAAGGTGAAGGTACCGTCTCCTTTTGTTTGAAGCRTTTCCTAAATCTCTTGAGGAGCAAAACCAAAAGCCCTGTGGGGTTGCAGCCAAGGTTGGCATTGTTTACTTCAACCAACTTGTCCCGCACAGTAAATAGTAGCAGAATAAATCTGTCCTTCTGAAGAACCTCTGTCTGAAGAGCGTCCTAAATTCATCTTCCAAGGTAAAAGACTGTACTGGTTGGAAACTTAGGCCTGCTCTYCAGGACATTTCCTGTCAATACTTCTGGGAAAATTCCCTGCCAAACAGCAATGTGATTAAAAGCATGACAGTCAGTGACGCTGAGCTTGCTCTTGCAGCACAGGACCTTAAAAATGCTTCAGGACAGGGAACCTCAGAAGAAATTAAAATCACAAGAGAGACTGTTTCAAATTTGCCTAGAGGAGTTTTGTTTTATTTTTCTTCCCTTTGGGCACAGTTTTGTTTCTTCTTAGAGAAGAAGCAAGAAAGACAACTGAGGGAATGTATTGTCCCAGGGAGAGGTGACTATGGCATGGAGGAAGGGTAGTGGTGGGACATTATTAGGGCTTTTTTGTTTGTTTGTATGCTTTAAGGGCTATATTGCTGATGCTTCTGCTGCCATATGGTGGAACAGCTGATGGTTAAATGCTGATGCTGAAACATGATGCTGACTTAGCAGGTGCTGTAAAGCGATTGTGGAAAAAAATGATAGTGAAACACCAAATGTGAAATACCAGTGCAAAAAATATTGATGATAAACCAGCAGCTTCTGTAGTATCTCTGTTAGAAATGGTATTTCTGGCTTTGGTAATAACTAGAGCAGCCCAGAAAATGTTTGAAAGGGCAGTCTGGAGAAGTGCCAGGTGTTTGAAAAACTAGTGTTGCTACCAGTTGTTTGTTGGTAGGAGATAGTAAGCGAAGTTTCTTGCTCTTTTCTCTGTGGGGATGGACACTTCAGAAAGAAGCAAATGAGTTGTGAAGCGTGTGTTCCACCTCACAGCCGACTCAGCACAACCCGTATCAGCTCTCTGTTGGCCTTTTAGACATGTGAGGGTGGCTGGCTGAAAACCAGGAGGCTGCAAGCTRGCCATGGTGAAATAATGAGATCATCCAGCACATAAATAGTCTGTTTGCTTATTTTCCCCCCTTAATATTTCTGTCATTTTGTAGTTGTAAATATTTAGAGCAGTTCTAAACATTTAGTTGCAACAATCTTTGGCTCAATGTTTTTTTAACATGAAAAGTCATTCTGAGATGTGCTTCCCTGTCTTCTTGAAGGTCGACTTTAACCTTCTTAGCAGAGGTTCGTTGTGTTTTTTTTCAGGCACAGAAATGTCATTTTATATAACCCATGTCATTTTATATAACCCAAGTTGTTGTAGAAATTAAGGTAATTCAAAACCAGGAGAGGACTGAATTAAGTGGTGATACACAAGCTGCAAAGATGTATTGTTAGATGTTGTATATAATTGAGGCAGCTCTTTTTGGCATCAGGAGAAACTCTGTTTCTTGCAAATGGGATTTGGTGGTTATTAGCTTGTTGATTGAATGCAGATTGAATTTTTTAATAATATAAATTTGATATTATTACACTATGTAATAATTATAGAATTATTTCAAGAGCAGCTACTGATCAAAGGTGCTGCAGTACGTTTGGGTAGTGTAATGGAATAATTGTAACCATTGGTATGTAATAATTGCAAAAGAGAGGGCAGAATCAGCACCTGTTCAGCTGCGAAATCTGATCAGAAGCCATTGGTCCACCCAAAAAGTATAGGTATGCAATGGGGAGGGACACATGGGTGTCTGTCTGCTACCATCCTTTGCACTCAGGTGGAGATCCATGGGCAGATGGGGAGTATTCCCTGGTTTATAGAAGGGCAGAAAATGTTGGAGAGAAATTCAGCAGAAAGGGAAACRGTTGGGAAAAGCAGAGAGCTGCCATAACTGAGAGCTGATACAGAGCATGAGAATCATTTACTTAAACATTGACATATAGTGCTGTTTTAAATACCTGTAGGCACTAGAGATGTCTGCAAGGGACTGGCTGATGAGATGCAGCACCCGAGGGAGACCTGCAGCCTGCTCGAGAGGGGACAGGTCTCCTGTAGGGTCCTTCTTCATCCGCACCCTCAGGCACCTGAAGGCTTCTTAGAAGGCACTGCACGCCGGTRGTTAGATGCAGGAGTCACCTCCAGTAGTCTTCTGTCATCTAAGCATAGCTTGTCACAGCAAAGAACTCTCTATATTCAAGCAGAGCAGGAGGGGAGGCAGAGAGGTGTTTGTTTTCAGCTCTTTTATTCTGTTTTGTGCGTCAGATCTCGTAGATCTCATTCTAGTTCATGTTTAGAAATCCCCAGTCTTTGTTTCAAGGAAAAGGTCTGAGCAGCCCCCAGGCTCCAGTTCGCCGGGTCTGACCCGGTGAGCGGTGTGTTGAGGAGTGAGTGCCAAGTCCTCTGGCAGCAAAGGCAGGGAGGTGAAGGGCTCAGTGGGCTGACCGAGGAGCTACCGGGGAACCGAACACCAGCTCTGGATGGCAAGAGTGGAGTTTTTAAGAGATTGCGGCTCTTATCCTGAGAAGCAGTGTGAGCCCTATCAGTTTGATGTGAGGAGTAYAACTGTTAACAACACATAGGATCTAGCCTAAGTCTCAAATTCGGGTAGATGTGTGGGAAAGCAGGCATTATCACAGCTTTCTTCTAGACACAGTGACAAACAAAAAAAAGTCATTGCAATCAGATTCGTTGTTTTATGGTAAGCTGTATTAGATGTAAGTTTGGTGGGTGTCTGTGCAAAATTCATAGCTTTGCTGATTCCACACRTGGCAACTTTTTCCAAGACCAAATGCTTCACGTGAAGTTCTCCACAGAGACAAGGAGGCTCCGTGCTACCCGCTTGTTTCCTTGGCAGGAATCAGGGACAAAGCATCAAACAAAAAGATCACTAAGGAATAGGAACTAGAATCTGCCAGCAGTTCAGACCACAACAGCTAGCTGCAGCATCCAGCCAGATGTTGATAGGAACGCAGAAATCTCTAGAACAGCAGTGCGGAGCCTTGGGGAATGATTGGAACTATTGTCCCTTGGAAAGTTCATTCCAGTGTGAAAGCTAATGTTTAAATCAGTTCTAAAAATGTTTTTGAAAAGTAATTTGCACCCTGGTGATTTGGGAAGAGGTTCAGTGTTTGGTACCTAATAAAGATAGCTGGTATTGGAGTGGATGTTATTTTAATTATAACAACATGGTGATGGCATTTTCAGGAAGGGATCCCACAGAGTTCTGACTGCAGGCATTTCTCTATTCACAGCATTTAAACAGCTGCCAAAGGGGTTTCATTAATAGGTTATTTGGATACAGTGGAGGCAGGATTATGCCGCACTATCACTGCTTCACAGCCCTTCTTTCGCTTTCCTGACTTCCTTGGGAAGATGAGTCGGGCAGATTTGGCCGGAGCCCGAGCCTCRGATTAGGAAGCGAGGGAGCGAGCGGTGAGAGCCGGCTGGAGCTGCGGCTGGTTCTGCGGAGCAGGGCRAGCACCACGGCCCTTCCTACCCATCCGGATCCCGGAGCACGGTGTTTGCAGGGTCTGCAGGTGTGCGCCTGCTGATGCCGTGAAACCCTCACTGTGTTTGTCATGMGGCTGGCCAGGGGGACGAGGAATCTCCAGCACCGTGACCCAAGTGAAGGCGCCCTCCCCACCCCTTGTTTTTCAAAAAACAAGCCTAGAAAAGCTCAGGATCCTGCTCAAGAGTATGAGCTGGGACAAGGCGTTCCTGTGCACTAGCTTTTTACGTGTCTGCATCTGTTGCTAGAAGTGAGGGGTAACGTGGCAAGGTTCCCTGGAGTCAAACTGGGGCAAGGGGAGAATCGAGCCCCGCTGCTCATGGAGTCGCTTCCACAGTGAAGGARCATCTTGTGCACGACACATCCGTGCTGCCACATGGATAAGGAAGGAATTCCGGGAATACCCAAGGCATATCATCGCATGCCACGATYCTCAGCTCAATTCATCTATGTACTCACATTGCTTAGAAGGTTTTGCAAGTGTTTTACCATCCCAGCCAGATTGTGGTGCTCCATCTTACATACATTAGAGTCTCTAACCAACAAATCTTTATGTGGAAAAAGTGAAAATAACTGTGTAAATCATCATCAATTCTTTTTATTATTCATTAAAATAACATTAATCATAAACCTCTTTGGTATTCATGTGGATGTAATATGAGGTTCCAAAGGAATTATGGATTAAAGGGGACTTAAGCTCAGAACACTCAGTTCTCTATGAACATGCTGTGTTCATTATGCTAGATTTAGTGTGAACTATTTTCTTCTGTATTATTAGAAGGGAGTAATGGTTGAGTTCCGCATTTATTTGAAAGTGATTAAAGTAAAATTTTCACCTTGAATAAAACAGCAGCAACATATTAACAATTTTTATCATGCCCACAAAAGAAATCTCTTCTCAAAAGATTGGAAATAATCCTCTGAAATCTACCTGCAGCTGATTATATTAACCCATGAGAAATACACGTTTTCCACCTCTATGGATTTTTTTTTAACTTTACGCTGTTGAGATTACTAATATCTCTGCGACTCACATGCACCTAGGGGTAATGTTAGGATCACTGCACATTCACTCCTCAGCTTCTGACTTCTGAAGGCCTTACATTAAAATTCTAAGACTCATTACTGATGTAAAAACCAACTGGTTTATTGAACATTACATGTCTGGCCTTGTGTCTGCATGGTACTAATTAAAAATCCCAACATGTTTACCATCAGGAAACTCTAAAATGTGGTATGGATGTGGATACGGATTGAGGATTTTATCCAGTTTCTCTGTCTATAAACAAGAGATTTTTTTCCAGGTAACTTTATGAGTTTAGAGGTATTTACAGAAATATTTCTGTGATGAGTTTGCTAGGTCAGTTTCTATTTAAGCCACAATTCTACACTGCGGTACTTATCAAATGAGATTTAGACATGATGGCTTTGATGATTATAGATATCTAGATTTAGATTATAGGTATAGAGATAAAATTATCGCAGGAGTTCTGAGTATGGAGAATAGAGACTATTCCTGCCCTGAATCTACCATAGAGATGGTGGCATTTACTTTGCAAAACACTAACCTTACCTTGAAGGTCAGAAAACCTTCCAGGTGCCTGATAGACTCGTATTCCACCACTGAGCTTTCCTGCTTAAATGGAGATTTCCATTAACATCTTGACAAGATAGCTTACACGGCCATATTTTTTCAGGCAATAGAATGCTTTCTCTTTTGTATTAGCAAAGTGTGTGTAATCCTTAAGTGTGTGTAATCCTTAAGTGTGTGTAATTAAGAAATAAGTTAATCTTAATGTCAACTGGCATAAATCCTGTGAGGAAGAGGGCTCGATTTTCCAGGGCACTGGAACACCTTCGTTTTCCTTTGGTCTCCATGTCCTTCTCACTCTCATGCAGCCTAATCTGAGGTCAAGAGAAGAGGTGGTTGCCCCTGCCTTGCAAGCACGGGGCTTCGCTTCAGCATCTCAGCACGTTTGATTGATGGTCACCAGATGCTCTGAACTTGTCCTGGTTGCTCTGACCTGTCCTTGCCCTCCACAGTGCAGCTTCTTTTGACGTCTTCAGGTAACTCTTGAGGTATTTTTCTCTGTTATGAATTCCTAAGGAACGTGAAAGATCACTGCTGGTGCCACAATTGTTCTTCACCATCTCTCACATCAGATATTTAAATCCCTGACCAAAGCTGTGGCTTCATAGTCTAGCTTAACTTTGCATCATTAAAACTAGATTTTATTTTTTTTTAAATCTTATAATACAGAGAAAAAAAAAAAAGAAAAAAAAAAGGCTTTGACATCTCCCTTATTCAAGAATTGGTAAAAATTGGAAAAGAAAAACTGAAGCAAGTTGCTGAGGAGCATACAGTACCAGAAACTGAATTTAGGTCTCCCAAGTGTCCATACCAATGCCAGGGTCAATTTAAAAATTTCACGTTTTTTTCCCATTACTTACCCGCCCTTAAGAGTTTTCCTTTTTTCACTATTTCTTTTTTTTTCTCTCCCTTCTGTCAAGGTAGTGTACAGTTTGATCTAAGTACGACTTCATGTTCTACAAAAATATTGAAAGGCTGTGGGACACAGTGTATTTGCAAAACACAGTGCTATTTTGCAAGATAAAACAAGGAGTAGGGCTAAAGTTAACAGATTTTTTTGTTGTTTGTTTGTTTTTGGAAGAGGGAGAGTGGTTGAGGGTTGGAAACATTAATTTTCAGCTGACTTAGCTCTTTCAGTAGCAGTCCAAAATGTGGTCTTGAAGCAATAATCAAATTAGCAGAGCTAATGGTGCTTTGCTCTCATATGCTGTTTATAGACACCAGAGCAGCACTGTAGCTTTGCTCTCATATGCTGTTTATAGACACCAGAGCAGCACTGTAGCATGGTCCTGTTCTGAGGGGCAACTTCCAATGCTATGTTCTGTTACAGGCTTTTAATCACTTGTTTCCCATCATCTGCTCTTATCATAAGTAAGAAGGGAAAGGTGCCAAGATGCCTTTGATTCAGCTGTAGTTTCTGGCAGGGTAAACTTGATACAGGGTGCTGCACAATATCCTCAGCAGAGCAATGAGACAAAAAAAAAAAAAAATAAGGTGCAAGATGTTTGTATTTGCCCTGAACTGCCCCTGGTTCATTCCCATGAGCATCTTTCATGTTCATAAAAGATTCGGGGTGGGTTATCTTCTGAAATAATTAGTGTTACGTGCATCTTCCTTGCCTTCTGCTCTACTCCTACCATTGCCATCCTCCATGTGCTGCTCACTCTTACTAGTAGCAGAAATTTTTAAAAACCAAATGGAGAGGCTTTCACCTTCCAGTCTCTAATCTGGGTGCTATATCARTTTTCTGATTATCAGGAGAGGAATGAATAAATGGAGCGAGTGAAAAAGCTCCTGGAGCTAGAGAGTCCAAAAAAAAATGAAGAAAAAAAGCTTCCTTGATGAAAGATCTTTACTGGGCATGGCGGGAATTTGCTGCAGGGAATGGTAAATCTCATGAGTATTTGGACTGCAGGTGGGAGAAGGGAAAGAGCTGAATTCCAGATCTGCAGATCCCCCCAGGCCTGCTGGCTCTAACTCCTTGGCACCTATGGAGCTCAGTGACACAAGAGGCTGGCCAAGGAAAGGTCTGTCAGGAATAAACATCTTCATCTTAAATCACTGCARATACCTGATTTTGCATGTCACTTGCAAACTCCATTTTCCAGTTTTCAGTGTAGACCCTCTGAAGTCTATAAAAATAGAAGTAAACTGCAGAACAAGAAAAAAAAAACTTTTAAAAAATTGCTAAAATGATGTACAAAGAGAGAGAGAGAGAGAAAATGACCTTTGGTTGGGCATCCAACAGTGCAAAGAAATTCTAAAGTAGTTTACTTTGAAGTACATTTCAGTCAGAGGGATTTTCTAGCAGTAAAATCAGGCACTTAGCAGGGATTGCATATAATTTTCACTCTGTGCTAGTATAAAGCTTCAAACATAATGATTTTTTTTCTATTCAGCACCAATAACTAAAGCTCTTGGCCATTAATGACAACTCATTCTTCACCTGCACTCTTTGAACTACATTTGTCATCTACTTACTAGCCTTTAAAAGATCTTAACCTGGTTCTTTATCTTGTGCCTTGTCTTTCAGATTCAGAGCCATTTCCTCTGTAAGTGACACACCTTAGGAGCTGACATTTACATAGGACTCAGGAAATTTTGTTAGGAATGCTTTTTGAACACATTGGTTGTAATTTTTCGTGCTGCAATTACATTTTAGTTCATTGCTTATTTTAATATTCCATTAGGAATATTGGGGTCAGGGGTTAGGGGAGTTGTTTGCTTGTTTTGTGAAGACTTTTTTTGGTTTAACACCAAAATGTTATGCTAGATACAAGGTGGAAAGATTCACCAAGAAGGTAACCAGTTTGACAGAAAAGCTCTAATGAATTTTACTAGAAAATCTGTAGTTGGTATCTCCAAAATGACTTAATTTAATATCTGGTTGAGGCAGCCAAGCAGAAGCTGGTAGCATCCAGTCATCAACGAGGAGCAAAGCATCTTTTCAGGATGTGAAATGGGGCCATCTGAACACTTAGCAGCAATTATTGATGTGTTTGTCGCTTGTTTTGGTAAGGAACTGTGTACAAAAGGAGGTGGAGGCACCTCTATAGGARCTGTCATATCAGAAAAGTTAAATGGTCCCATTTAATCTGCGGTGGCATCCTCAAAAATGGCAAATGTATCCAGTCTAAACAGTAACTGCAAACCTATTCCTGAAGGGAAGAGATACTGCTAACCAGAAGCTTGGGCTGTGATTAACATGAATTCTCTTGGTGTTCCTATTATTTCATATTGTGTTTTACCTTGAGAAATGCTTTGTGTTTTAACGACTAAGAAATCCTGCATTTGGTTCATGCAGCAGTCGCTGTAACCTTGAGCGATGCTAATACAGGAACCCAAGCCTTCCTCCCACTGAAATCAATGGAAGTTTTGTCAGTGACCTTAATACCCTTTTAGAGGATTCAAAAATAAACCAAAGATGTAAAAAACATAATATTTTTCATGAGAGCTATCGTTTTGTATTTTCTTTCAGGCTTCTGTAATGCTTTTTGAAAAAAGGTTACTAACCCGAAACCAATGCAAGTTAAAAGAAGGCAGGTAGAGGGCTAAGTAAAGGGTAGTTACGAACATATGGCTGATAGGATTATTTTTAGAAATGAAATATAAAGATGTTGAAAAGATAGGCAACCAGTGCAAACTAATGTACAATAAATTGGAAAAGCCTCATAATCAAATATTTATGGCTCTCTTTGCAGTGTTTGAAAAATTAAATTATTAAAAGCAAATATTGTGGCAAATAGGTTCCCATCCATCTCAATAAAAGTTACATTTCACTATCACTGTCACATTATTACTTTTTTGCTTTCAGTCTCTTCAAGATTGAAGAGAACGGTAACAAACTCCAGTAACAAATCAAAGCTTTTCAATGTAATTTACTTGGTGAGTAATTTCTAATTGATTCAGACGGATGGGGCTGCACAGTTTGATGTATTGCCGGAGCGCGAGATACTTTGGAYGAAGTGAATTTATAAGCACCTCTTCTCCAAAGAAAAATGGCTGCTATATTTCATTTTGACATTTTTTTTTTAGCCATACCAGGGCTGGCACATACCTCTCTATGAGCACGTTCCCAAGAAGGGAAAATTCCCACGCGGACGCCCGGGCTGAGCCCCGGTACAGCCGGTGGGAGCGCGCAGCATCTTCTCTCCCTGCATCTTCTTGTCTTCTTTAAAGCAGAGTTGCTAAGCAACATAATTTAGTCACCTGCAGGTCAGGGTTCAGATCTTGTTAATGTCACTGCGAATTAGAACGAGGAAATGACTTYGGGGGGTTTACGGCTTCCTTGTGACATTGCTGTTAGCTGAGAAGGGTTGGGTCCTGTGTGCTGGGAAACCTTGCCTGTATGCTGGGCTTTTCAYGTGGTTGTTTCCGTACGTATTCTGCAACGTTTCTGAAGCGAAGAGGGGAAAGGCGACTGATAAACGAGTCGTTATTTGCTACSTACGTCACTCACAATAAAGGTCAGAAGTGGTGCATTCGCATGCAGCGACAAATTGCTACYGCTTAGAGCGTGCAGAACTCCAGAATGGAGAAGAACTGCTGACTGTGCCAGTCCCACTTGGCCCTCCCGTCTCTCCCACATTTGGGAAGGTTTGGGGAGGCCGGAAGCAGCTACCTCTCCATGCACGCCTGCCGCTGTCTTTTCCAAAGCAGAAATCCTTGAAGGCCAGTGCCTCAGGGGAGCAACCTACGTATAGCAACTACAAAATTCATCCTGATTTTTTTTGTACTCTCTATCCTTGCAATTTCTTGGGTGTCATTTGCTTCTCTCTGTTGCTCTTCTCTTCCTTCATTGCACCTTTGGTCCTGCTCAGGTGCAGCTGGGATGCTTCCCAAGACCTCCCGCTTAGCTGATCCCAGGGGATGCCAGGGCTGCTGGCTGGTTAATCCCAAACCTGCGAGCGACGCGGGGTCATGGAGCCTTGGAGAAGCGRGGGAGCTGCCTAACCTCCCGGGAAGGTGCCGGGGATGCTGCACACCCATCAGGTCTGCCGAGCTAATCGGGCAGAGCCGGGAGGCTGGGGCTGCTCTGCGAGGCTGCGGAGCGGCCGAGGCTCGGGAAAGCAAATAGGATTTATGTGTGCTGTGGGWGTGGAGGAGAAGCTTTGCCACTCTGAGAGAAATATTTGTGTAGAGCCGTCCAAAGGGGTTTTCCACTTCATTGGCCTAAGCAGATGAAAGGCAAGCATGCCTGCATGCATCATATATACAAATATATACGTATATATATGTGTGTGTTTATCATCATGGGTCAAGGCAAAATTGCTTATTCAATCCAAAATAAAATATTCTATTTCATTTTAAGGTTGATATTTTTTTTTCTTACCATTTTAAAATAAGATGTTTGCATTGTAAGTAAAATATTATTGAAAAAATTAGGAGCCAAAATATTTCCTTTGGAAAACATTGGTATAAAATATTTTGCACATACTAGAAATATTTTTTTCATTGCTTTGAGCCAAAACAGGTTTTTTCAAATTCAACACGAATTCACGGCTCACAGTCTTCCTAAAATAACATTTCTTGGCAAAATAATTTTTCCCTATTTTTTTTAGCCAAAGCTTGTGTTTGATTCCCTGAACAAAGCAGTTTGCGTCGCTCTCGTCTCCGTGGTGTGGAACGCTGAGCGGGTGGCTCCATCCCGCCCCAGTCCTCGCGCCGTCCTTGCTTTCCATGCGCTTTGCAGATAAGCCGTGCAAGGGGCTGCAGTTGCACTCAGCGTTCACAAACACTAGCAACCCCCGGATCATTTGCAAGGGTGATTTGTAGCGTGGAGTTCATTAATCTTCCGCTGTGGCTGTTCATTATTTGTGCGATGTGACTAGTCACACGTGGGGCCGGGTTGCCAGTTTCTGAAGACCCGCGTGGCTCCACTGATGGGCAGAGGAGGCTGTTCCCAGGCACTGACGRGTTGGATCCCGGCACGGAGCGTCTTCCTACCTGCTCTTTGGGCTTTGCAACAGGCTCCCAGGTAAGCAAGCTCTTTCTGGTCCCCTGCTTGTGGAAACACGTGCTGTCTCGCACACACAGGCTACTGCAAGCAGCTGCTCGCTAGCCCATGCTGAGACAGCAACACAGAAATAGCAAAAGTAGAAACCTRGAAACATACATTTTGTTTATTCAGGTGACTTCCCAAATGCAAAGGCGATCCTTTCTCTGATGGCTGTTTCAGTATTTCAGAAATGAGCCCGTATCTGCAGCTGCACCTCCTGCAAAAACCCCAAGTAGTGACAGCAACATTATGTGGGGGCTGGCCTCGCACATAAAACCCGAGTGATACTAGAAACTATTATTTACAGGGCTGGCTATAACACACGTCAGGGAGTCAGGATGAAGATTTCTTAAAACTGAGCCCCRTGAAGGACCAGGGACAAACTGCCAGCTTGGAGTGAACTCACAGACGGAGACCAGGGTGTGCAACATAAATCCATTGGCAACGGGGAATTTAACCAGTTTTCCCAAGTTTTCATTCAGAACTGGATGGGCCTAAGCAGCAATGTGCAGGAAAGCATCTTGCAGGCCCGCCACCACATGGTTTCACTCCAGAGACGTTTCAGCTTCTTTGCCAAATGTGGGCCCTTGCGAAACYTGTTGGCGTGTGAGATGTAAATCACTCGCCTCCCCTGGCAGCTCCCGTCAGGGGGGCTAATGGAGAACTCTGGTGTGCTGGGAAGCTGGTGAGATAGCAGAATGGCAATTACAACTGAGAGGTGAGGGAGATTTCCTTCCAGGCTCTCTCCTGGTTACTGCTGGCATTGCGGCTTTACGGCAATAATGTTGCCCGGATTGAGCCAATTTCTAGTTTTAGCACCTTGAGCCTCTGGCTGGCACTAATGAACATAAGACCACCCTTAACCTATGGGAGGGAGGTATAGATTTAGAAGGCTGCGGAGGTGGATGGTCTTTGTTCTTCCTAATTTTTCCCCTGCCCCTCTCTACTTCTTCCCCTATCTTTTGGCAAGTAAATTATTGCTGATAACGATACTTGGCACTTACAGGAGGTGAAACTTCGAAGCTTTTAATCCACAGATCTCAAAGTGCTTTATAAATACTGCATTTCATGACTGTTTTTGGAGTTAGGAGTAAAGCTGGAGGAAAAGGAAGTTACATAGTTTGCCAAATGATATGTGAAAAGGCAGTAGCAGAGTTCAAAGCAGAACCCAGAGGCCTTCCCTGCAGCCCTTTGTTGCGTTTCTAGACAATACATATACTGTTCTTTACCCTTAAGAACACATCCCACTCATTTTCAGAGCAGTCAGGTGTTTAGTTGCGATTATCATCTCTCAACCACTAGAAATCTGGGGTTCAAATGAAAGAAGTAAGGGGAGTACAGATTATATATATACTTTTTTTTCTACTTTTTTTGTTGTTGTTTTGGTCTAGCATTGCTCTGGAGCCATCCAAACCTACTAGCCACCTTGCTGTATAAGACTTTTGTGCTCAGAGATGATAGTAAGATGCAGGTTTGGCACGAGGGCCTGACATCCCASCTTGTCATTTGCCGCATGTGCCTGGTGCACCAGGGTTTCTGAAGCCACATAAAATGAAATGGTTAAAAACAAACTTCTCCGTAGGCAAAGTTTCTTTCACTTCTTTTTTCTGTAAAGCTTGGAGAAGATGTACCAGCCTTGTTGTGTTTTGTGTTCTCCTCAAAAAAAGAACCAACAAGGCTTGAAAGCAAGTGGATCTGTGGAGCTGTCAGCAGAATCTATAAAAGAAACTCTCTGGGAAACCCATCCACTTCTTCACTTGCAAGCAAGAAGACATGGAAAATAACACATCAAAACTACATTTCTTAAATTTTTTATATAAAACGTCCAATGTTCCAGCCTTCACAGGAATGCCAGATAGCTGTGCTCCCTTTAGTGTTTTATATATGATTCTTTAAAAACACCTGAAATAAGTTTATGCCTTGGATATGCTACCAATAGCAAAATGTCTGGTAATCAACATCATAGGTAGTTTTGTTGTATACATTTTTTTAAAGACCTAGGCAATGTGAAGGCCCAGGTCTCCTCTGTCATGGAGCAGCCATTCCTTCCCTTACGTGACACTTCTGTTCTGGATCTTGCGTTGGGAATTCTGACATATTCCCGTAGTGAAACTAGAATCAGGTCGCAGATTAGTCAGTGATTTACAACAACTCATTGACCAAATGCATATCCTTAAACCTTCAGGAGGTACAGTCAATTAAAAATGAATTTGAGACAAGGYTAATGATATGGTAAAAGTGCAAACGCGACCTAGGAAGTCTGGCACGGTGCCGCTGCTGCAATCAGGAGTTCACAGTGCTTGTGCATGCAAACAGGGCAAAGTTAAAAATAAGTTCGAATAAGGACTTCCTTACTCAATATGAGGCATAGAAGAACATATAACTCTATCTTGTAGCCAATTTGGCATCATAAGGCATAATTAAATCTTTCTATATTTCTTCATTAACTGCAAGGTTGCACTGTGCAAACACATTTTGACGCACATATTTGTGTGCARTTGGGACACAAAGATCAACCATGTCAAGTTTAAGTAAACACAGGCGTTCTAGCTCAAACAACAAGCTGTTTGCCCAGCAAAGCAGCCTAACTCTTGCAAACAGAAAGTCACTTCCCCATCTTTACTCAGAAAGCCCCTTTTTCTTAGTGTCTTTCCTTACTAAGATTCCTGCAGACTCAGGTCTTTAAAGCATGCTAAACAATTCTGTAYGGATGTAATCAAGTGTATTGTAAGGCATCTGGGGTTTTCTTACTGATTTAAAGACACCTGCAATGTGAGGCTTTTGAGATCTGGCTGCTTCAGTCAAAAAACAAACTATTACATTTTTTATTCACTTAATAGATCAGAAGATGTGCTCCAGAGCAAGCCTCAAGCTTCTTATTTCATTTCTTTGAGTTAATGTGATGTTTCTGAGAGATGCTGGAAAGACAATGAGGTAGCTCAGAATCGATTATCCATCATACACCTTTTAGCACTAAATTGTAATTTGCCAGACTCATAATACAAATTTGATGTGTGTTGGTCAGTGTGTTCACTAACATGATATTAAAATACTCTCCTGAAGAAGGCACAATCCGTCAGGCCTGATTTATAGGGATTTTTTCCCTGGGGTGGAGGCAGTGGGGCCAGCTGTGGTGGTAATTGCCTGTGATACTTGTGCTGGGACCACAGTAGCTACTTGGGTCAAGCAACCAATGGCAACAGCTCTCAGCCACTGAAGGCTTTGATAAGATCCAAAATAGAGYTAAAAGATGGTGCTACAGCTACTTAAAAAGGTGCAAAGAGTATTTCCTGCCAAAYACCTTTAATATTCCATGCTCTTTTCTCCCTAAAGCTATATTTATAGTCTCTGGCACAAGGAGCCGAGTTGTGGTCCTGATGAGACATTTACACGGACAGGCATTACAGCTCGGCGCAGCCAAGAAGACAGCAAGTGGCCAACCTGAAGTTATATCTTAAGAACAGAATATCTACAACGTCCTTTGTTTTCTGGTCTGGATTGCCACAAACTGCAGGAAATTACCACTGTCTGGAGTTAGGAGAATCGGAGGTGAGTGGACACCACGTTTTGTGCTGGCTTGGGTTGCTTTGCTGCCTGGGCTTCTCTCTGTCGTGGTTTAAARCTTCCCGTTGAGAGCAGCCAGGAAGCAAGGGAAGGATCCTTGCCTGCTGCAGCTCTTTGAGCTTTCTAGCTAAAGCCCCTGGGGAGGCAGAGGGGAGGTGATGGGAGATCAATCACAATAATGGAGAAGCATTCACAGGGGAGTTTTTAAAGACAGATTGTTTGGTTACAGACATTTCCTTCTTTTACCTTAACATCCAGCTACTGAATTGAATGTTAAAACGTGCCTGGTCAGTGCAAAGCATTGCAAAGCTGCAGTCTGGACCGAAATGCTCTGGTGTAAATAACTCCAGAGGTCCCAGGCATCTCTATCTGAGAGCAGGAATATTTCCCACRAATTAATACATCTTGCCAGAATCTTGCATGCAAGCACTTTCAAACCTCTTTATAGTTTTAGGAATACCGCATGCAAGAGCTTTAAGATGCTGTTGCTTTTTTCTGAAGGGAAATCAGTCTCTTCCTTGCCTCTCCCTCCAAAAGGCAATAGAATACCAGCCTTTCCCATCTTTTACCCTTCTCAGCATGAGCTAGAATTAAATGTCAGTAAGAAAATTCACGTGGGAAAAAATCAGGTAATTTATTTACCTGATTATATATGGTGAAACAGCACATTAGAGCAGGTAGCTGACCTAAGGACAGTTCATATGCCTGAGAGAATAGAGCACCTATTCAACCATAAAATGAAATAAAATTTTGTTCTGCCTTCCCCTTTATGTGCCACTTTGAGGTGCTGGTGTATTTTATGCTCAAGAGTCAGTTTGTCAACTGGCTGGCAATGCTCTAAAGATGCCTAACTGCTGTAGAGGGAAATTGTTGAGGTTTTTCCCCTAATCAAATAGCATGGCAGGGAAAAAAATGAATGTAATTCTGGGTCTGTTGAAGTCAACAGAGCTGTGASATGAGAGCCTGCACAGTTTCACCCATCACTAAAAGCAAGACAGGTAGCATGCAGGGTTCAGTTTATCCYCTTTTTTTTTAAATTGCTATTGCAGCAGTCCAAAAGCAACAACAGGTTAACATTTTGATATATGAGCAGAGAATACAAGATTTTTTTTTTTAATAAGAACCACTTCAAATGCATGATGAAGTGTTTAACTGCTGTAGTCATCAAGTATCTCTACAGCTCATGCTTCCCACTGGACCAAGGGAGGGTGAAATTTAAGAGGGAAAACTGCTCACTTTGACTCATATTCTCTGTTACTGGGACTTTTTTTCTGTTTTTTACAACTATGCCAATGACTTGCCTGGTTGCAAGATCGCYCTTTGGGGGAATTCTTGCCTGTGAAGTCAGAGACACCCACGCCCTGGCCTTTTCAATTAAAAGCAGTGTCCCCAGATCTTTCCCCCTGCACTTTGAACCTGCCCTTCATAAGCAGACCTTTCCAATCTCACAGGTGGGCTGGAGGGWGGCAAGGGCACCAAGAAACACCCTCCTGAAATGCTTCTCCTTTAGAGTAACATTAGAGGTAATTGGGTGGATGGGAATTATCTTTCAGTTCAGGCTCTTGACTTGATGAGTCTGAATTTAATATGAGCAAACAGCCTATCTGGGCTTGCTGAGACCTGCCGGTATTCTCTTGGTACGCGGAAAGGACAGGATTTTCTCTTTTCATGCATCATTTACAAGTAACTGCAGTGACAAAGTTGCAACGGCAAAATGTACAAAGGAAAGAAAAGGATATTTTGTTGCTGCTTTTTTAATTAAAAGTTCTATGTAGTCAGAGCTCAGCTGCATTCAGATGGGATCAAAGGGCCAAAAGGACTTTTTTCCCTCTTCTTGAATTTACATGTCTGTCTTTTATGTCAATTATCAGCACCCATTACTCACTGAACCAYACTGCCTATTAAGGTAGCAAGGAAATTTGATAGTTATTTATGAAAAGTCCACTTCTAAAGCTGTGATACTGGAATTTTCTAATCATTTTTCCAGAACTGTAAAGTAGATTGTTCTTGAGCAAACAGCCGTCTAGAACAGACCTTCTTTCCAGGGAGAAGAGATTTAAGTGAGGAGCAAAAATCAGTGCAGCGCTGCCGACCCTTTACGTGCACAGCCTAACCCCTCCACCTCTCCCGGGCTGTGCTAGAGCCGTGTTTTCCTCTAGCCACCACCCTGGAAGCACTGACCTTTTGGAAATGATTTTCTGAAATGTTCAGAGATGATTATCACTCAGAAYGGAGGTCTGTTTTGCCACCTGTCCCCACTATTTTATTTGCTGCAGTGACGGCAGGTCCAACCAGTGATGGAGGAGTAAAACTTTCTTTTTACTAAAGGAAGAGATAATAGATATCATCTAGGGGAGAGAATAAATGGAGAATGAAGCCAGTGAAACTATGCATGCAATGGAGCAGAGAAGGGCTTAGAAAAAATCCTTTGTGCTCGTTAAGGTTTTTGTAAATCCCAGTCTGCTTGAACATGGACTCGCCCTTCAGGGAGCAAAGGGCTGGCAAAGGAAGAAGTGGTTAGAAAATTACCTACTTACATTAATTCCCTGGATAGAGAGAAATTTACTGGTAAAGGTTTTTTTTTTTTTCAACACCTTTTATTGGCCTTATCAACTACAGCTCTGTCGGTAAAACTGTGGAATATATAAGCTATTTTTTCACTCTGTACCTCTAACGTTTGTTGTCAAGTGCCCAGAAAGAACTTAAGAAGCATTTATCTATCTTTCACCAGTATGACTGGGACCCTGTTGCTATCCTGTTGTCCTCCAGATACTCCCGAGTTTCAGAAAAATTGTTTCTCTTTTTAAGAGAGTGTTTCTCCCTTTCCTTTATGCAGCAGGGTGAGAAGGAGCTGTCATCCCTGCGTGACAGGTTGCAAAATGGGTTAGTCTTGCCTGTCTTACCTCTGCTCCTGAATATCTCTCTCATTTCACTTCTGCACTGTCACATAAGAATTCTGTGTGATGTTCACATATTAGCCTATTACACCACTGCTATTAACTGTAGTTATCCAGATCCTCCGATTTCGTCTTGCTTAAAGCTTCATTTCTATAGCCCATCGCTTTCAGTCATCAGTATATACTATATGTGTGCTTCCTATATATCAAAAAAGTATGCATAGAGATAAATTGCCAGAGAAAGATGCACTCAAGGGGCAGACCTTAAAAGGCGTTTAGATGGTAGAGGGGCACACGGAGAGAAGAAATGGTCAGAAGAATTACATGTTAATATGTACTGCAAAATTCTCATCTTCAAATCTCTCCCAAGCTCCTTAATTATGGAACGGGTCCGCAAGGAAAACCCAAACCTATTTCCYTTTGTTCATCTCTTTCTGGTTGGGAGGATTTATTAAGCCAATGTCAATATTCTTCCCATCAATTTTGGAATGTCTGACTCTTTGTTGAAACAAGCTATTAGCAGCAATAAAAGACACAGGACTAGAATAATTGTCTGGAGTTCTCTTGTGTGAAATATTCGCTATAGTGTGAAGAAGCCACTAAGTAATATTATACTCATGGCTTGCTTTGGCTCACAGGTGGCAGCAAAATCAATTAACTACTTCTATCCATAGGAATTTATTGACTTCCACCCATTTTAGAAAGAAATGTGACTTTCAGTTGGTAAAGTTACAAAATGTGTGTCTCATGCTATGTGGTTTTTGTGACGTGCTGCAGGACATTCCTTTCTGGACCCGTCATCCTGGCTCCRTGCAACCGTGTTTTGTCTGGTTATTCTTTCCAAGAAGGCAGAATCTGCACCAGAACAGAAACATCTTTGTGACTCAAGTGGGCTGCTAATCTGCATTCACATTTGAAGTTTCTCAAACTATTAGTTGGCAAGGCTACTCACCTATAATTACTTCTTCACAAAACTCAAGTCAGCAAAATTTGCACTGGCTCGTATGAAACTCATAATAGCATGAAGAGTGGTAAAGTGTGTTTTTGCAGATAAGGCACCCCAAACTACTCACTAACTCACTGTGACTCTCATACTATGAACCTGGCACCACACCAGGGAAACGTATGGGAGAAAGAAGCCAAACTAATACAGCAGATAGATCAGTACACATAAGTGTAAGTCATCATTTAATGGGAGCTTAGCTAAATAAGATGCCCCTCACCTTTTGTTCTTTCATAGATGTTTATGTTGCTAATTAAGCCGTGGGTTTAGGCCTGCAAAGTAATGAGACTGTTCCACCTGCTGATGTCAAAATATCTGACTGTTTGCTGATATTTTAAAAAAAGCAGGTAGGAAAATTGGCTGCTAATAATTGTCTGAGAGGGTTGTTTGCAAAAGTTAACTCTGGGTGAGTGACAGGCAGGCTGGACTCTCCTACAGGTTTGGAAAGAAATGCTGAATTTTGGAGATGTTGCCGATTGGAATGTTCTCCTGAGAAGACTTAGCATTTATGTGTTCCTCACTCCAGGTGTAGTGTGGCCTACATGTGGGTTTTTGTCAAGGAGCAGACTGTGAGCGTCTCTCTTGCATATTTTAATTAAAATAACTTGCATGCATATGTCAGTGTTCCCACTGAGTCTGAGGGTGTTTAGCTAACCGGTTCTCATTTTGTTGAACGTACACTGGGACAGATTTGTGTTTCTAAGCTTTTGTGGATGGCAAAGTTTTAATTGAATATATAATAAGTGTTGTATTTAGATAATTATTTGAACCCTATGGCAGTGAAAAACTGAATTCTAATATGCGCTGATATTTTGTTTTATATTTAGATGCCCCTGTTACAGTCTTTTGAATACCTCAAGCTATATTTTCGGCTATGTATTTTGATTCTAGGCTAAACCTGAATGGGAGACCTCTGAGGAACAATCCAGCTTTATGGATAAGAGCTGGCAATGATTTGCTGTTTTCCCATCCTTTAGACTTTACGCTATTAAGTCTTCTTGGTGGTGTGGATGATCACCCAGCTATCCATGAGGAGGTGTAAAAAACCAAGGTGATGAATATTTTTGGAGAGTCTCAAAGGGAATCTCTGCTGACCAAAGTCATAGTCTTTGTATATTAGTATACTTAGTATACTGACTTCTTCTCCGAGTTCCTCTAATAGTTTCAGTTAGCATGATCTTCATCATTCTCAATCCTTGCTTTCTTCAGCAGAAGTTTCATATTACTCATCTAGTAATATGTTTTATCTAGCTTTATTTCTGCAATTAAGTACACATTTTGAAAAGGAAACATGCTATCATAATCATATGTTAGGTTAAAATCTGGATCAACATTTGGGAATAAAATAATATATTAGCTTTTCTGATGGGAGAACACAGCTCTTTACTAACTACTAAATCCACTCAGGAACTTCTGTATCAAACTATCTGAAATAAATGGGCCATTAATAAAGAAACAAGCTATTAAAGCACTCTTTTGTAGTAAAAAGAATTACATGTCCTTGTATAAGAAGGATTCCAGCAATGGGATAATATGAACTGTTTCTACTGCTAAGAAGTAGATAAAATATCATAGCAAAAATAGGGTTGATATAATAAAAAGGTGACTTCTCAGTGAATTAATTGGTGGCAGTAAAAGAGGCAGTAACAAATAAAAATCAATATATTAATGTAGATAGGTTAATGTGGGTGCAAGTGATAGCTCATGTAGCTTTCCATCAATAGATCACCTGGTTCAAATCCAGATTACAAAGCAAATTCTGCCTTAACATAAATCACGTATTTAACCCCATTGACTTCAATTAGTAGAATTTGGCCCAACCTCAATGATGACTTAAATTCAATACTGCGTATCAGTGAAAAAAAATTAATCAATTAGTGTTCAAATGTTATRTATCTTATATTCAAAAGCAGAGAAGAAGATTCTTAGATATTTTTAATAGTCCCCTYTACTGAAAGAGGTTGTTCTGGGATGAAGGAGGCATGTTTTCATTTGTTACCTTTTACAGTCTAATACTTGTTTGGTGGCTTATGAGAAGTGAATATGAAGCTATTGGCCTGCTGTATAGATTGGAGACTCGCCTGGACTTTTTTGCAGTTATTGCTTCTTTGAGTTGCTTGAGAGAGACACTGTTTGCATTAGGAATCTCTACAACAATGTACAAAAGATTCCTCTGGCTCACATCACTGAGATCTTCTGTTGTGTCTAGAAAGGGAAGTTTGAATTTTCATTAAGGATGATAAAAATTAATAGCAAAAAGTTGGTTTTATTACAGAACTCCTGATTCAGATGAAAATGAAGTGGTGGGAAAGACATGTGTGATTGAAGAGCTCTTTTGAATAGTACATATTTAAACCCAGGAATGAATTTCAGGATCTAAGGGGGCAGGAGGGGCTGAAGAGGAGTGAAATATAGATTATATCCTTGGTTGTGGCCAAGCTCCAGGAGGCCAGTATAAATAATTTAGATTGTACTATAGTGCAGTCTAAGCTGTAGTTTGGATTGTACTGTTAGTCTGTTGACCAGCTACTTAACACACTGAAATCAAGATATCTTCCCATCTTTTATAAAGGGTTAAGACCCATGGAAAAAAAAAGGTTTGCTTTGTTGACATCTGTTAGACAATTACAAGTAGTAGGTTGAATTTAATTTAACCTTAAGATAACTTAAAACCTGATCTAGTTACTGTATTTTCCCCCCAAATAATGCATTCTTTTAGCTCTAAAAATGTGCTGCAGCAGAGCTGCCACACGAGCAGGAGTCAGGAAAGAGACCTTAATCAATATTTCAATCAGCCACCTGTGGGTGACTGAAAATTGCTAGTTAGGGGTTCTCYTGGGTAAATAAAAAGCTACTCGTTCCTTTCTTTGAAGGAACAGCTGTCAGAAAGTTTTCTTCTTTGGGAGTTTCTTTACTTATATAAGCGACAACATTCTTTAAAAACAGTAAAAAAAAAAAAATTGAATTCTAGTCCTGCCTTTCAAGAACCCAAACCCCCAAATTTTGACTGCTAAAGGAAATGCTAGTTGTTTGTTCATCAGATCCAAGCTGGTATTAAGTGAATGCAGCTCCATTAATCGTGGGACTATGCCGAGAGTCATCACATGATCATCCCACCCACACTTTTGYGGGCAAGATCGGCTTGAGTATTTTTATTCTATTGTTGTGCAGGAATTCTTATGTGAGGGGAACAAGAAGCTCTAGTTTCTCGGTGTTGACACCACGATGACCTCATTGATTTGAGTGAGGGTTGCTATGGTGTGACTGCGGAATCTGTTCAGTGATGTGTACAGTATCACCATTAAGAGCCCATCATCTGCCAGTACCACACAGTGCTAACTGGGAGCYTGCGTTTTCCCTTCTGCCTCCCACCTTCACATAATGCCATATGGTAACTGTTGCAATCGCTGACCTTTAGTGGCTATGAGTGTGTCTTCAGGCTACCCTCTTTTATTTGTGAAATCACTCTTTTTCTCAGCTTCGGGCCCAAGTTGCACRCTAAACTAAACAGGATCATTTGCTACCGTAGATTTCTTCCTAGAAGCATTGACTGGCTTGTCCTTTGAAATCTGCTACGAAAATAATTCCAGGCAGGCTGAGGTTTCCTCTCCTAAGGCAGCAGGGCCTCTCCCAGAGCCCCGTTGTGCCAAACCGATAGGTCAAGACCATTGGGGTCATTATCTATGCCTGGGCTCCTGCAGGACACACRTGATGCCTGTGCCCATATAGCAGTCCCACACCACGGAGAGCACCTCAGCGCGTGAAGGCTTGTCTAATTTCCAGAAATTTGTACCAGGCTTTTTGCAGACAGCAAGGAGCATGGCCCAGGCCTAGAACTAAAGGGTCGCAGGCCCATGGGCAGGATTACTCATGCTGGGYCTCTCTCCTTGCAACAGGCCTAATATAAACACCAAACTTAAAGGATGTGAGCACTCCATGAGGCAGAAGGTGATTCAGTCAACCACAATAAAACAGCTTTATGTAGAGTGTGTCAGCCTTGAGACAGGGAGGAAAATGTGTCACAAGGATATAAAGCCACATATCCCATGGCACTTCACCAGGGATGTTACGACAGCGTGTCAGATGAATGGTTGAGGGCCGGCACGGAGAAAGGCCGTTTGTACATCGCTGTCCCAAAGCAAGAGGCAAATTTGAGCTGTGCTTGGTTTGGATATCGGAGCCATTCATGTGCTGAGCAAGGATGGATTGTTCGGAGGGTAGCGGAAGAGATGGGGCAAGCTGTTTGCTCAGTAATGACAAAAACAAGTCTATAATGTGACRGGTTAAAAGCCAGTGTGCTCTAATGCAGCTAATAGATACTACGAATTTTCCAGTTACTATTTTTCCACCTAGAGTGAATTTTGATTTTATCACTTTATTTAAAAAGCCTGTAGAACATAAAGCCATAGCCTCATTTTCTCCTGGCCGCATAGTATCTAAAGCTTCCCTTTCAGGTTTCTCTGTCTTCCCTGTAACTCAAGGTAGAGATGCCATCCTTCATATTCTGGACTGGAGATATTAAGATCAACCTGAACTGACGTGAGAGAGTATATCAGCAATGAAAAAGTCTTGAATCCTTGGGTTCAAGGTTGTCAAATCTCTGAACTCCTTCAGGAATCCGAGCAGCACAATATTGCTCACACAGGCTGTGTGTACAGACAAGTGTTCCTCCTAAATTTCATATGGGGATTCCACTTATTTTCCAGTGACACACCTCTACTATATATAGCCCTCTTTTTATTTTTCTTTTGTACTGCAAACACAAAATGGGGAATAATATGAGCAAAAGTAATTGTCTAGTCATTTTACTGCATCATATGCCACTGCCAGCTGATAAATTCTAAGGTGCAGAACAAAGAGGAGGAGGAGAAGAAAGAGATTGTTTCTGACACGCCGATTTCTCCAATGATCTGTCAACATTTTTTTTCCTTAAAGGAAATTTGATATTAGTGCCTGTCATGTCCAGTAGGTTTTGTCATTGAATAGGGCTATACTGATCCTTTGATCTGAAATTAAATAGATATATGAGGCTTTAGTTTTAACACAACAAGGTTTTTCTCTGGTAGAGAAATCTTGTTTTCTCTGTTCCTGCTCTCTGACAGTTGGTTGGCAGAGAAGGGAGGAATAATAAGTTTTAATTATATCTCCCCAAACAAGCAGATTTGAAAGCAATGCAGGGATTACATGAGAATAAAATCCCTTAAAGCATTAACTGTCGCTGGTAAAAGGATGTTAGATATAATCCTATAAGGTTAGATGTCCAGACATCCTGGTTGAACCAGGACAGTCTAATTTTTAATTTAACGTTCTGTCATCCTGATTATTTTCTTCGGGAGGCTCATGTGTCATGTTTGCCTTTGTGCCATACTCGAGAGTGGCACAATCATGAAAATAACACTTTAAATCATCATGCAGCTTTTCTCCTCCAATTTCATCAACCAGCATCACATGTCAAAATGCATTGAACATCACAAGCCAGGAGAATAGGAATTGTATTATCTTCTGCATTAAAAAGGAATAGATAAGCAAGAGAACAAAGGAAGAGTAATAAAGAGGAGTGAGGAAAATAACTCCAGATCTATACATGCCTTTTTTTTCTTTATGAGGGAAGATG
The DNA here is from genome assembly GCF_003342845.1 of Nothoprocta perdicaria. Classification (NCBI taxonomy): domain Eukaryota; kingdom Metazoa; phylum Chordata; class Aves; order Tinamiformes; family Tinamidae; genus Nothoprocta; species Nothoprocta perdicaria. The sequence continues at coordinate 3,924,987 of NW_020454871.1, forward strand.
CCTATGACAATACACAATACACTTGTCACTTGCTTGTTATGTAGAGCTTGAACTAAACCGGTTCCAAAAAGCTTCAGGTGCTGTCCCCTTCAGACACTTCTTGGTTGGCAGGAAACTAGTAAGTAAGTGCCAGCTGAATAGTTAAGAAGATGAAGTGATTTTTTTTTTTTTTTTTTTATTCCACCCGTGAGCTTTCATACTCCCTCAGACAACAGATGGGTGATTCAAATTAGGTCTAATAAAGCAGGGACAGATATTTTTTCTGAGGCTAGAAGAAGTTTGGTCAGACTTAACAGTGTTTCTTGTGTTCCTCCAATTTTCGCTTTTAAGCTGGAAGCAGAAAAAAATGCTGAAATAAAGTCTAGCTGCCTGCTGAAACCGGGACAAAATGGTGAATCACATGAGAAAACTGGATCCTTTGTGATTTCTGGGCAGAACGGGGTCAGAGAGGCATCCAGGCTCCTCAAGGATTTTCTGCTCTTGCCAGCTCAAGGCTTTCCTTCTCTGAAATCTCCCTCTTTCCTCTGGGTCTCATTGCAAGATTCACTGAGTGCTCCCTTTGTCCAGTTCTGGTGTCGAGTGGGAGCATTCATTGCCTTTGAGAGGATGCTGGTGCTTTGTAGCACGAGGTGTTACAAATGACATGGTCAAGAGGTAACATACAAAGTTTTAGCAAGCAGCTGACTAAAACAACTAGTCGTTCTCTTCTCAAGCCTGATTCTTTCMTAAAGCATTTAACTCTCCTGCATGTATTGCTCTGACACCCACTTGTTCATCATCACTTCACTTAAGTCAGGTCTCTGATTCACTTAGAATTTCTCAAGTGCTCCAAGGCTATTCATGTAGAACCTGAATTGCAGCCTTCCTTGAGGAGTTCCTGAAGGTCTCAGCACAGTGCGACTTACTTTCCCCTTAGGGTAGACAGCAGTAACTTTAAAAGATGTCTTTTCAGATGAATAGGACATATCATCCTCAGGCTTGGGCCAGGCACTGTGCACCAAGGTCTGTCAGTTGCTACATGCAGGCAGCCCTACAAATATGCAAGCATGGGATGATGTGCTGAAGTACAGTGAAGCACATTAGTCATCCTGAGGGAGAGTCCTCTGGGAGCTCTCTCTGTGAAAGAAAATACTGCTGAAAGAACTAAAGATGAGGTGTGAACAAAGCATTACTGCTCTGAGGGACCAAGAAAGCTTTCTCTTAGATAGGGAATATTCCTGATCTGCTCCTAACGAGTCAGCAGTCAGTGGCACTTGGAAACCCTTGATCCTCAGGTATTTATCCCTCTTGGGCTGAAAGGTACAGTATTGGGAAGGCTGTGCTAATAAARCAGTGGAGATGTGCCTTCTCCTCGTTTATTTGTGAAATTCCAACTGGTGCGAACTGGATTCTCAGCAGGGAGCTGGTGCAGGAGGAGGTGGATGGAAGGAGCTCTCTTCATCACAGTCCAGCCACCTGGAAGCAGCTGGTACGGTGGGAGGAATGGAGAAGGAGCTGCTTGCAGCAGAAAGCTGACAGTGGGAGCTCTAGATGCACGTAGGTGGGATAGGGTGGAAGAATGGCAGACCCTTTCCATCCATCTGCACGTTCTTGCAAAGGCAATGGTAAAATCTGCAGGCTGATACCACTTTTTATTGCTCTCCTCCAGACTGGCCATTAAGTGGAAAAATGGTGCTGAGGTCTATTACTGTCTGTTTCTGTCTCTTTTTTTTTTTTTTTTTTCCATATTTTGGCAGATTCTTGGTAGTTGGATTTTGCTGTCATTTTTTATCACTTTTCTTTTACATCAAAGAATGGAAGAAGAAAGCTTTCTGTTCTGTCTGAGCAGATGAGCTCATGGGTAAATGAGCAAAACCAGACCATTGAAATCTCAGCATTCTGCAGTTTAATGGTACTCAAAAGGACAAGGGAAAATCTTTTGATTGGGCAGGACACCCTCCACTACCCACTATTAATCTTGTCATTCCAGAATGTACCTCTAGATGCTTTGGACCAGGTTGTGATTTGAGATACACCTATTCAAATCTGGCATCAATCTTTTCTTCTACTTCTGTTTTAATTAGTGTTTTGTGGGATGTATTTCTGCAGCTGGGTAGTTGGCTGCTTTGGATCCAATTTATTTCACTGGATCAGGCAATTTAGTTCTCTTTGAAGTTTTCATTGTGATTTATATTTGGATGTGGCTCTATATAACTGAGAATTAAAAATGAGTATTTATGCCTTTTTATGATTATTATTATGTCTTTATGATTAAACGCTTGTCCATAATAATGGATAGTCACCCAGGAGGTCCTTTCCAGGCCAGCATTCATCCACGGAAGGTGGAAGGAGAGRAGGATGCTCTGCTGTGCAGTATGAGTCTGTGATGCAGAGCGCACAGGGCAGGGCACACAGATAGAGGGGGGACAGATTTAGAGACAGCTTCAAGTGAGATTCCTTATCAATCAGGAAGGTTGTCRGGGCAGTGCTGGAGGCCCACTGCTGCCGCAGTGTTGGCTCCACACCGCTTTCCAAACGGCCTTCTGCAATTCCAGCCGAGGCAGAGTCAGCGAGGAGAGTTTTGTGAACYTTTAACTATAAATGGTGCTGTGCAGCAAACTGCACGCTGGTATCTCCCAGCCTGGGGCTGGACTCGGSCATGGTAGTTTGTATAACCACCAGCAGCTGTTCCCTTGCTGGCTGGGCCTCAATCTTCATTGAAGGCAATGGAGGGAGAGWGATTAAGGAATGCTGCAGGCACAGCTGCATCTATTTTTTTCCCCTGTGGCATCACCACTTTGCCACTTGTTAAATGAACGGCCTCTGCTGACTCCTCTCCCTTCTGTGAAGTATGAAGGCAAGACCAACTTGGGCTCTGCTCTTCACCCCAGAGCAAAGCAAACTGTCTTAGCTTCTTAAGAGCCAGCAAATTAAGCAAGGCAGTTAAATAAGGCCACAGATAAGGCAGTTTTATCAGCTTGGACAGCTATGGAGTGCTGAAGCATTCCAGGTTTTTCACCCACAAGGGAAAGAYGTTCCCAGTTCCAAACACATTCCCAGTTTATTCTCCTGACTTACTCGCTTCCTCCTCCAACCTGCTCTTAGTCCAGCATTGGGTCCAGAGGCATGGCAAGCATTGGCAGGTGCACATTATTCTTAGGAAGCGGAGTTAAGCTGCGCCGTCCTCTCTYGGGAGGTGCAAGGTCACCACTTTAACAGAAATCGACAGAATTAATTAGGAAGAGCCAAGGTACATTCTGTTATGCACAAGGAGAACTTGGTACAACCTTTCACATGACAAATAAACCTTTGGCTAGAGCAATGAAAATGTTCYGGCAATAGCTAAGAGGAGCGGTGCGCTTTGGGTAGGACGTATTCTGGCCACCCTGTCAAGGTGAAAATCCCCCTGAGCAGTTGGCCATGGTAAGTCTCACTTAAGCCCTCACATATACATTATATCCCTTAAATCTCCAAACGTCTCTCTGAAGTTCTCTCTGTCCTTTGTCTCTTCTCAAATGCTTGGAAATTCCTGTTATGAAGCTTAAACCAGGTTCACCCACACAGGGAAGCTGGGACACTACTGAGGTCAGTAGATGTCTTGACTTTACTGAACCAATGCTCTACTTTGTGTGTTTTGCAGAATTTCCAGATGTTTCTATTGGAAACCAAGGAGGCCTTCTCTCTGCTCCCCCTTGGGATGTGGTGTCCTTTGTCACACGGCTGCACGTGTGCTTGCACAGTTCTTATTTCTTTCCTTGATTTGTTTTACATGGGGGTCCAAGTCCTTTGACCGTAGATGTTGCTGATTTACCCCGATGAAGGGTAAATCAGATCCATAGGTCATGAGTAATGTAGCATAAGGGCCCTGTCTCCAACTTACCTGGAGAACGTAGTGCCACTTAGGCTCTAAATAATAACTATAATAAAAAAATGCACTGATTCAGCTAATGAGGTGTCTCCAGGAAGAGAATTCCGCTGGAGAGGAACAGGGGATTGAAAAGCACGGCAGTTTGAGCGTAGCAGTATTAGGGATGATTAACTAGTACTGTAGAAGGTCGTGGCAGAAGCATAAAGAACATGCTGTGGAAAACAGAGATTCACTTCCATAAATAAAATACCATTGTGATCTTAAAGAAGCAGGACTTGGAAACAAGCAGACAATGTAAATAAGTAAGTAGCAGGGGGAATGTGAGAATATCAATCAAGAAATTAAGCCGACAGCATAAATAAGCAGGCAGCCGTAGCCTGGGGGGTGGATAGAAGAACAGCAAGTCAAGCAAGGATGTCAGAGGAATAGTGAAGAAGAAAGGGGATCTGTGCTGCGAAGACAAATAGTGCGACGGAAGGCATCGGAAGGGAATTTCATCTCAAACGAAATGGTAAGCGGGGCTGGACAACAAACAAGTGCAAGGAAAGCACAGGTCACAGCCAAAGACACTCCAGCACCCTTGCTACTGATAAAACTAAATTAGCCTTGGAAAAATGATTGTAGCTCAAACTCACTGCTTTTCCCTCTAAGAATATTTTTTAAAACGCGCACTATATAGATTGTAAATGTGCCCAGGGAGGAATGCATTATGTATATAGAACTGTCAGTTATTCTTTGCATTTCTGAAATCCTTCACTTTGAAAACCCATAAATGAACTGTAGGAGGGCCTTCTTGAAGCAGGCAGCTGTAATTTTTGTTTTTGCTTTTAAGCTGTATCATTAGCAAATACTTTTCTTATGCAACTAATAGTCCTTGTGGGATGTATTTGAATATTAAAAAAGAGGGGAGGGGGATCAAAAGACATGTTTGCAGTAAACTTGTTTTTGTCATTTGATATATTATATTCTTTCAATAAAATGAGCTATCATTTTGGCCCAGTGAGCCCACCTTACTCCTTGTCATTAACARACACTGCAGAATATATCACCAGTGAGAAATTAGGAGGTGTTTGAAGAGGTGTTCTCTGTTCACAGTAAAGCATATTCGTAACAGAACTGTTTGATGCAAGAGTTCGATATGCAGTCAAATCACACAAAAAAAGTTCTTTATTCAAGATTAATAGAAACATTTCCTGACAT